>NC_071577.1:23090000-23227500 GCF_024509145.1 Vidua macroura
TTTCCTTCATGGATGCGAAGGGTCATTTTTATTATTTGTATTGCTAAGGTAGTTTTTCCTTACACTGAGCTGTCTTTTTCTTCCCAATATCTCTTTCTCTTTTTTTGTTATCATAAGAAAAATTAGTCTAGTCAGATGTGCAAGTTTGGTGGTGGATGAGGTATGGGTCAGAGGACCGTGGTTACCACACGGAGGTCCAGTGTGCAGGGGCTTGTGTTCTGAAGGTAGCTGCTAAGAACCCTGCAAATCCACAAACACCTGAGCCAAGAAGAATAAGCAGCTTGTGATAGGCCAATAGAAGGGGACCTTGTCCTATCCTGTTAGCATAATTCTGATTTCTTTCTGCTAATGTAATGACAATGATTTCACATAAAATACTACTGATTTACAGAGAAGAAAAAAAAAATACAATCAGGTTTGCATATGGGCCATGTCTACTATGACTTAGAGATTTTTCACATCCCAGTAACCTTACTTCATAGTTTCTTTTCTCATGACCTCCATCTTATAATCATCAATTCTTTACTCTCAAATTCAACCAGACTAATTCTCCTTATGATAATAATTACCTAATAGGTTTCTAGAAGAAATGGCTTAGTAGTTTGTTCCAAATTCTGAAAGACCTTAAGTAAATGAAAATTATCATATCTTAAATTATCAAGCTAAGAACCCACAAAAGAAGAATAATTTACCAATATTGAAAGAGTAGGCAATTTGCTTTGACAACTTATTTCAAGCAATTTGAGTGTGCAGGGAGCAAGATACATAATAATTACTGTGTATGAAATTTAGAAAAGGATATTTTCATAATTTTTTTCTCTGAGAAAAATCACTGGCATTTTAAAGTGAGTTTATTCTTGACAGTCCAAATTTATCAGTGCTCAAAACTCACATTTCCATAGATTAAACAGACAGCTTAAACATTCTCAGTATTTAGGAATTGTATGTGGGGGATCCCTTGGGATTTCCTCATGCTGTAAAGCACATTGTGATCGCATTTTGTGAGTTCTCTGTTCACTAAAGCCCCTCCAGCCTGTTCACTGCTGTTCTGTGTGTTGGTCCTAAGGGATGTAAACTCAAATAAAGGGTAGTCTTGAAATATAAAGGTATTTTTAGCTTAGAGGAGAAATAAAACTATATATGTAAGGGCCAAATTCACTGGTGTTGTAAGGAGATCCAGAATAATTTACTTCAGTGGATTTGTGCCTGTGTCTGCAAGTGGATTGGTGTGTTTGGCTGTAGATATGTAAAGCAAATAATGAAAACCCTCTGCTCAATATTGCCTGTATAAGAGCCAGACATACAGGTGGGCTCTAATTTGCATTCTCCCTTCCATAGGGTTTTGTACAATTCCCAAATATGGATATTCTCAGCATAACAAATGCTCTCCTTCGCAGGAGATTTACCTTTCCTAAGTACATATAACAATAAATACTTCAACCAGTTAAGTTTCAGGAAAAGTATTCTAACCATCACTTTATTTATCCTTTAAAATCCCAAGTATATTGGTTCAGGTTACTTTCCCAAATAAATCTGGATAAATATGCTAATATAAGAAAATGAGGATATTTGCCTTCGAAGTGGTACAATGCCTGCTTGTAACTGAGAATCTTATACATACAGAATTAGCTACAGAGTAAAGAATGAATATGTAACCATGCAGATAAGAGTGTAAATAATACAAAGAAGAAGGTAGGTACTATTGTATACAGTAGACATGAGTTAAGTAAAGACATGCTTTTAAAACAATGCAAGAATCTTCTTTTCTTAAATTAAGTTCTTCTGAAATCCTTCTTGTTCCTATGCCAGGAAAGCAGGTTACTCTTCTGGTCAGGAATATCTCATATTTCAATTCTCAATATCTCAATTTCAATATAATCACTTCTGATTCTGATTTGGTCTTAAATTTCTCCTTTGTTGGCTTCAGGGCAATAACCATTAATCTTGTAATCCTTGGAGATGACATTTTTTTTGGAAATATGAAGTGGTTGACATTCTTTTTGTCTGCTGCATGTCATTACATTTTGACCCTTCTGGAAGACAACGGCTGTGCTGCAGGCAGTGGGGAAACCACCTCCTCTGTCTTCTCCTGGCTACCACAGGGGTCAGGGGATTTCCTGGAGGGAGAGAGGAGGTGCCTCTCTGGAGGGCAACTGGCACTTTCTAGGAAAACTTCTGTAATGAGGGGATGGCTGGGAGGAAAACCCAGCCAGCAGGGCTTGATCAACAGGGGAGACTGAGAAAGGCAGGCAGTCCTCAGAGTCTGACAAAAAGGAGACTTTTCATGCTCAAGCTCTGTAAACTTGCAGCTGAAAACTTTCTGGCCTGAGTCCAAGTCTGGAGGAAAAGCTGCATGTCACAAGGCTATGGAATACACAGGAGGATGCTCCTCTTTGGGGAGGAGCTTGGTTTTTCCTCTCTTTTAGCCAGGGTGGCTGACTACTGCATGTCTCATGTCCTGGGCTGGAGAACCTGCACTTTGCAGGGCTCTTGACATGCTCCTGGTGCTTTCTGGGATGCTGCCTTCAATAATGAGCCCATGCAAGTCTGTGTCAGAACTCAAGCTCATTCAAGTGCTTGTCACAAATGGTAAAGGTGTTCATTGTGTTGTGAGTGCAGGGTTGATCAGGTTATTGAGGTGTGACTAAACCACTTCCTGATTATCATGTATTTTTGAAATTACTTGTTTAACTTTTGTTTGTAAATGGGAAGGATTTTTCAACCAGCTTATGAAACTATTTTGTATTGATTTACCATAAAACCCTTGGTTCAGTTGTAAACTACTGTCTGAAAATCTGTTAGTACAGCATGATGGGTTTCTTAATTCATTTACTGAGTTTTCCTTGGTATTTTTCTTAATAATTGAGAATATATCTATCTGTGTCCAGATCCCTGTGCATACGGGTGGTGACTCAATAGACATCCTTTAATCATTCAGTCAACTATTAGCAGATTTCTTCAATTTATGCTCACTTTGAGATCTTTTTACTTGGGCTTGCATTTGCTGAAATGAGGCTTTGGCTACAAGCACCTGTGCATATACCATCAATAAAAGGAGGCACAATGATTAAATAAAAAAAAAAAAAAAAAAAATCTGAGAATCTGAGCTTTGCTTCCTCAGATTTGACCAGATTTTGGCTCTGTGTAAGTACAAGAGCATGTTCACATGTCATGAGGCCAGTTTGCCTATTGCACCACTGGTGAATGGCACTTGCTTTAGCATTTCATGTCAGCAAAATTGGCAAGCCATTTGCAATCAATGGTAAGCAATCTGACATGACTTCTAATTGAGTAATCTACTAGCTGCATTATAGGAAAAGAGATTTTTAGATTTATTCTTGTAATTATACTTCCAATATTTCCTTATCATGTTATTTTATCATCTCCAATATAATAGTTATTTGTGACTATGTAGAGACTTCTACACCAATTAAAGTAAATATCAGTGAATGAGATACAGACAGAACATCCATCCATCCTCAATGCTCAGAATATCTTGAAAATAATTATTCCTCCTTTTTTCCTTACAAAAAATTGAGCACTTTGTTTTTCCAGAAACAGGGTTTTGAATGTTTCAATCTATGCCTTTCTGTATTCTCGAGCCAATGCTGCTGTGTGTCTTGAGACCTACCAAAATTTGTATGTCTCTCTCCTCTCTCCCCTTTGGTCCATTCCAGGTCATTACTTCTCTGGGAGTGGAATCCCTTAATCCACCAGCTCTCAGGTCAGGCCCTATGTTGTAATCCCATGAGTACCAACCAGTAACTACTTTTACAGGTCCAGGCATGGGCCCTCCTTTATCTTTTGAAGCCTGGAACAGTAGCTCTCATTAAAAGGACCCCCAAGCAACTTTTCAGCATACCAAAGTAAAAAGCAGGGGGTCTACACCCACATTCACATTCCAAAGTTTCCCTATCTATCCACAGCTCAGTCAGCACCACCTTGTTGTTCACATCTCAGCCAGGAGGAACAACTTGATTTTCTTTACAGTCTGTTCTGACTACTTATTAATTTTCCAGGCTGACAGTTTTTTATCACTCTGGACTATCTTTTCTATTTCACCCCAAAATACTTCCCTGTCTGTGGGACAGGATCTTTTAACAGATCAGTGTTTTCTGATCTTCCTCTTCTCAGGCTTAACACAGGGAGTCAGTCCCTCTTTCTAGCTATAAATCCCATGCCAGTGTTTTGAGGGATGTTCCTTATCTGGGCCATTCTTTAATCTTTCCTTCCCTGTTCTTTACAAATCTTTGTAGTTTCCTTGGATTGAACTCAGTCCATTCAGGTTAAGCAGTAAGAGAAACCTGAACAGGAAAAAACCACTTTTAATATTCACAGGAGGATACAATTATGTTTTTCCAGTTTGTCAACCATTTCCTTCAAAAGTGGCCAACTTGCTAGTTGTTGATGCAACAGGCATGTGTTTTTTTGCTTTATACATATTTCAGGTATATTTTTATATGTCACACATAAAACAGTGGTAATCTGGACATACTTATTATCTCTTTGATTACCTGAGCCCTCAGGTTCAGCAGAAGAGCTGCACCTCTTCCTTGGAAATGTGCACTCTAACAGTGTGGATATGCAGATGAATACATGCAGAGTAGGATGCTGAGAACAGACTAAGTTCAGGACTATCAGTTGAATAGCTGCTTACTGCTGAGATATCAGGAGATATCCCATCAGGAGGTGAAATTCGCTGAAAAAAATATTAGAGAATTGTATCAAGTCTCAAAGGTGATAAAAAAAAGGTAGTGGAAAAAAGGTAGTAGTAGTGTATGTACAAATTAGGAGTGATAAAATGCTCCTTCTAGCTTGATTTGGCACTGATGCTATTGCCCAAGGTTTGGGTAAGCCTTTGTATTTATATCTCTTGTTGATGCCAGTCAGCTCTCCCTTTTGTATAAACTGCTGAAGGTCAGCATTTTTGGTGTCTTCTCATTGACTACCTTCCCTGCCCTCTGTAATGCTTCTTTACAGTGTTTGGTTGAAACCCATGAAGCACCTATACCTGTACCTGTAAGAAATTCTTATGTGTGGCTCATTCAAACGCTGCCCTTGGATCACACTCTGGGGACAGTCTGTCACATGGCCACACCATTGTTGTACTCTGTTTTTGAAAGCTGAAGAACATCTTGCATTGCAGAACTAGCTGGGGTGATTTGTACTGTTACAGATGATGCTGCTCTAATTACTGCTAAAGCCAGCCCAGATTTTGTGTTAGTGGGCACAGCAGCCTCCACGGATCAGTCTTGACCTAGGCTAGACAGAGTGACACCTCTGGGCCTTTAGAAAATGCAAGAAGGCAAGCAAACGGGACTGCAGCTGGCAGAGGTCTCCACACTCCCATGGACACTATTTGTCCTCTTTATATTCACACCACCCCCCACGCTTCCCCACCCCAAGTCAGAGTAGATCTTGCCAGACTAAATGGATTTTCAGTAGTAATAAATATTAACGCATGGGTCATAATGCTAAGTCTTATTTCAAATGGCTTGGAAGTTACAAGTGGGTTTTTGTTTTTTCTCATGGGGTATTTTGCTTTGGGTTTGAGGTTTTTTGGGGTTTGGTTAGTTGGTTTTGGTTTTGTTTTTTTTCTTTTTTTTTGTTTGTTTGGTTTTTTGGATGCTTTCTTAAAAGGAAAGTGGATGAGGTGATTTAAAAATAAAATCTTTAATTTACTTTGGTTACCGGACTTAGACTGTCATGCAGCTTCACTCTGATAGTTTGTCTTTCCTTTTCCCCATTACAATAGCTTGGCAACTGCAGTGAAATGAACCTAAAGTGACAGCTTGAGACAAGGAGAAAAACTAATATACACTGTGGAGAGTGGGGACCAGCCAAACAGGTGACGTCACTTGGAGGGGCACTATCTGAGTGTCAGAGCTGTCACCATTCATTCCCCACATATCAAATCTGCTCTGCTTTTGCGTGGAGCAGAAGCTTGTTACCTTAGGTACTTGAATCAAATATTCCTTTCATTTGTTTGTATTTACTCAAGTGTGTTCTTAGGAGACTAGAACCAGCTATGTCTGTAGACACCAGGTTGTGTGTGCTGGGCTGTGTGACCCAGTAATATCAGTGGCTGTCAAGTGTTTGATCTTCTAATATGCACTCTTTTTTGCCTCTCCTGGACTGCTAGTCTTTTTGAGCATCCACTCTACTTGTCATCTGAAATAAGAGTACAAAGCCTGTGTCGTGTATACAACAGTCTTTGGTAGTCAGCCACATCTTCTCCTTTAGGCCATTGTCTTTTCAGCCTGACTGAAGCCCCCTGCTACTACGTGCACGAGCAGTAGAAACCCTGCTTCTTCCTTTTTTCTCTTCTGCCTATTTTCCTCTTTTGTTGAGTTCACACAGAACTCAGTGTTAGATGAGTGATAACATGTAGTGAAATGCTGTTAAATATATGGGATTCCAAACATTAAAATAACTCTCCTTTCTTGAATTATCTTTCATCACAGGTTGTCTGAAAGCCCAGAGAATTTAGCAATACAATGTCTGGGTAGGATACTTCTGTGCACTGAGATATAATAAGAACTCATTAGGGACGAGACGCTAAAAGGACAAGGTGGGGGCTGTGGCATCACAACTATGTTAAAAGCTCATACACGGAGTATTGGAAGGTATCGGAGGTAATTTCACAGTTACCACTCTCACTCATTGCTGTTCCTTTGAGCTGATGCAGGTGTCCACACTCAGTACTACGCACAAGGGCACAGCTATGTTGGTGTCCTCAAAATTGCCAGGTATTGTGTAGCCTCATGAACCTGGGTCTTGTGTCTTGTCCTGTTTCCCTTTTTCTAATACCTTTGTGTGATCTTTTCTGGAGTTGTGAGCAATCCAGAGTCAGTGATTAGTCAGAGGTGGTCCCAGTTGCTTGCAGGGGAAAGGCTGGACCTCCTTGCTTTAACAGTTAATCTAAAGAAGGCTCTGCCCCTCTCTTCTGACCCAGTTCCTTGTTTGTCCACATGAAACCAGGGAAGCCCAGCTATAGTCATGGGCCAGACCTTTTGGACAGTAGACACTAATTATTCCTGTGCCTTAAAGGGTCTTGTTCTGAAAAAAGAACTATCTCTGGGGCAGATACTCTTTTAAGTCATCTGGCACTAGCTAAGGGTGGGCCACTGTATTTCTGCTACACACAGCCATGTTTATCAGGACAGAGTCTTGATGTGTAAATGGAGCACAGCCTGACTTCTTACGTGGGAGTCTGGCACTTTATTGCCTTGTAGCTGTTTTACACAGTGCCTACTTGCTTGTTAGCAGAGAACAACTCTATCATATAATCAGGTATCTCACAACTGTAATGCTTTTTTACAAATATTAATGTATTTCTTTGCCAGATTTACCCAAGGGTATCCTATTCCCTACTCATATATGCAAGACAATCATCCTCTTCAGTTACGTAAATTTCCAAGAAAACTGGGAGATGTATTGCAAGAATAATAAGATATCAACAAAGAACCAGAATTACACCCAGGCCTGTCCTAGCTTCCACAGCGCAGTGAAGGCTCCTGTAGTAGTAACTCTAGGAAGGAGCTCAAAAATTACCACAGCTGCTCTGCTTGTGTGATTTACCAAGGAAAGAGGAAGGAAAGGAAAAATAGAGGAACAGTGCCCAATACAAACGAGTGTTGTTGATAGAGCAGAGGGAGGTTTCATTCAATCATCCACTCATTCATCCTCACTGCCCAAAGTCCTTCACTTCTGATCAGTGCTGCAAGCACTCTGCTGCAGATTTTCCCCTGAAGTACCCTCCCCAGAGGTCACTTTTTTGCCAACACTTTTCTAATTTCTAAATCAGTTTCAGTTCAACCAAATCCAAATATACTAGGATAAGCTTTTTTAAAAATTCATTAGTGTGAAATGTGTTGCCATTTTGAATTCAATCCTACTGTCATATTTAAGGAACATATGGAAAACAGTCTGTACAGATTAATCTAAGGAGCATTTTAATGTGCCTTTCCTTGAGTGAACTGGTTATATTATGGATAGATATTTCCTAACTTGAGAAGTGTTGAAACTGCAGGGAAGTGCTTTCAGACAAATTTATATCAAATAGCAGAATACAATCATGTATTCTGGATCTTGACTAGAAGGGAGAATGTGACACAGAGACTAACTAGTCTGTCATATTCTTGCATACATATTCTTGTATGCTTTTAATGTTTTTACTTATGAAGAAATAGTAAAATAAATAATGGTGCAATCCAGATCATTGGTATACGTGACCCAAATGCATTGGCAAGATTTCACAGTAATACTCAGGAGAAGAAAGGAAAGAGTTTAAAGGGAGAAGGTAAATGAAGGAATTGATAGGTTTGCAAAGATAGGCAGCCCAACTCTAAAGAGGAATCATTCAACAAAGAGTTATGTGAAATTACTGCCTCATTTCAATATTGAGCCTTGTATTTCTAGTTTGTTCTTAGTGAAAACCATAGCAGTATTTCTTTATAAAGCTTTTAGGAGTATCCACTTTCTGTTCCTAGTTACATGTAAGAATGTAACTAGGAGTTAACTAGTTAACTAGAGTAACTAGTAAGAATGAAAAGAGCATCTCCCAGAAACTGATGTTTGCATTAATACTAGAACAGACTAGGACAAGAATTTTTAAGTTGTCTTTAAAGTTGTCAGGCCATGCAGACAGTATGGCTGTGTTTTCTGTAAAGCTATGGTTCTGCTGCCTGCCTTAATTCAGGCCCTATGGATGCTTCCTGTTACCAGGAGCACTCTATGATTTATGCCCATGGATATTTAAAGCATGCCTATGCTGGACGAATGAACAAATTAACAGACAGCCTGGAGCAACAAGTAACTTGAACTATCTTGACAATAAAAAAACAAACAAACAAACAAAAAAAAACCCCAAAAAACAGTGAAGGAAAGTTAAAGTGCAATTCTTATCTATTGACTAAGCCTGGGAAAGATAATAAATTTATATTCTTAAATTCTAGGTGGAACTCTTAGAAAAACAGATAAGGAAAACACACAGTATACAAATCCTGGGAATCCCAGAGGGTTAAGAAGGTAAGAAGTTACCATATATCCTACATTAAGCTACAAAGAACAGCTCACTGTGTATTGAGAGCTTATCATGTTGCTGTGAAAAGGGCATCATAGGAGACCAGTAACTGCAGAAATGCTCTCCTAAAGTTAATGGACTTGGGGGTTAAGGGAAGAGGATTTTTTTCTGCACAAAGCATCAAGGACATTTATTTTAATAAGTGGCAAATTTTGATTTTTTTTTCCCCACTGCTGGGCCCTGCACTCAGAAAAATTGTGCTTGTCAGTGCCCAGAATACATGCTTTCCAAGAAAATAAGTGCTATCAGTTAGTGTAGTCTGGCTAAGTTGTGAGTCAAATAGCCCTGGAAAATGTACTTATTCTAGGAGCAGTGGAAGGCAAAATGTATGTGTATGAGAGAGGGAAAGAGAAAATTCTTCAGTTGAAGACTGAATAGCTGTATACAAACTGTGATTTCAATGGACTTTATTGTACTTTGATCATGCTTTTATGTTTCAGCTGGTGTCATGTTGTAAATAGTAACTGAATTTCATAAACAAATGATCCTCCTGAAGCAGGCTACGATGGTAAAGTGAAAGGTATGGATCTCTTCTTAGGATGCTAGGAAATCTATTTCAAGTTCTGTTATTAGTTTAGTTTATTTCCCTGCCCCCCATTTTTAATAAAGTATTTAACCCAGGAGCCTTTTAACTAGAAATTGCTATTTAATTCAGTTTTGGAGGGGTTTTATTTGCAAGTATACATTGATATTTGAAAGTATGTTCCAGGCTGGGTGATGTGGTGGTGTTCTATTTTCTAAATTTATGTGACACTCATTGAGTTGCTCTGTTTGGCCAGGTATAGTTCATTTTTTGCGTGCATGCCGATGGATTCAGTGGCATTGTACAATAAACATTTTGAGTTTAAGCATAGGCAGATTGCTCTAGTTTGATAGTGGTTGAGAAACATGAATCACAATTTATTTAACAATAAACATGGAGAGTGACAGTGGAAATGATGGCAGTGCTGATCTAACCTGTACTCCTGATTGCATCCATATCCAGACCATTATTTGCTTCTTTCTTTTTCCCTTGCTAATCTAAACTATTCCACTTCCCTGCTACTTGGATACTTTCCTCTGTTTGGATGTTTGCCTCTTTGGTTCTGTGTTGTGAAAATGTCCCCCAATGCTCTCAGCTTGCAGGTTTTACTCAACATTATTTTTAAAATACACTATTACCTTGTCTCATGCTGTAGAAAGGAAATCCCATGCACATTTGAAAAGCTGTCTTTAAGACTTCAAAAGTCTGCTTTAAAACTTCCCTTTGCAAAGGGGCCTGAAAAAGTAGACCTTTGGATCACTAATGAACTGATGTCAGTGATGCTGCTGATGAACATGGTCGTGTCATAATTCGCCATAAGTCTATACCCTTACATTGCCTTTTGTTTGGTTCTCAGACTGAAGGACATTCAATCAGGAGTCATCTTTTTGATCTGGGTTTGAGCAACCCTTGTCACAATAAAATCTTGGTCTGCAACAAACATTCCTGGTCTATATGGTAATAAAAATAAACTAACAATTGTAAGCATAGCCTTACTGTGGGGCAGACCGACAGTTATTACAATATTACTTCTAATTTCTTTATGATGTGATCAGTAAAATTCAAGAAACTCCTAAATTTTGTTTGATGAAGAATAGAAAGACATCAGTCATCTTCTGCAGCATGTCTGCCAAGTCACCAGTTTTTTTCTCCCGTAGAGTTAGGAGTCCAAATCAGTGCCACATATTCCTAAATAGGGACATCTGTAATGGTCTTCTTGTCCTTTACATGCCCCCTGCCCAGATTCCATCATCACTCTTCTTCTTTCTGTGTTTTTAAATGATTGCATTTCTCATATTAGGCAAATCCTGTCCCTTACCTGGATGATGTCATTAATCTTCTTTTACACCATGATATATTACTAAGTGACATACTGCATTGTATATGTATTGTTACTCTACTCACACGCTTATTGAAGACATTGCTGGCGTGTGGAATACAAACGTCAAGTCAGCTGTGAAAGAGTTCTTTTTAAAAATCATGAAAAGTAAGTGTGCCAGCAGGACAGACTGCCCTTTTTACTGTAGATTAAGACACAAAGGGATGAATTTTAAGAGAACCAGAAACACTTGCCAGGGCTATGCTGATCAAATTGTTTGTGTATGATGCTTTATATTCCAGCCTGAGAAATCTCTATGGTAGAAATGTAACCTTTTTGGCTCATTTTCTAGTACTAATTGTAAAATTATGAGTTTATTCATTGCAAAAAGTTGATTCTTTGTCTGCCTTGGTGTTAAACTGACAGTTTTAAAAGACCTGGTCTTGTTTATTGCTTAGGAAGCATAAAAATATCTTGACTGGTTCTCTGTGTCATAAAACTCCTTTTCGTAACTAACAGAAGGTTGCAAGCAAAAATAACAGCCATAATTTTGGGGACTAATTTTGGTATAAAGCATGAGGCATATTATAAAATATTCAGTTCAGTTGAATTTTGCATGGTGCCAGCCAGATATTAGTATCTCCTGAATGAGCCATGCCATGCCATTAAAAAAAATGGGAAGCAGCACTCAATTGTTGTCATTCACATAGCAAAGAATTTCATACATTGAAATGCTCTTTGCAAGCGTGCAATCTGGCCTCCTAGCACTGGCTTGGAGACCATATTCTAAACAGCTATGTCCAGCCAGCATAAAGCAGCATAATGTAGTCATCAATCCTCTTTCCAGTGGTGTTTTACACCACCTTTGGCTCTCTGTCATGCTACATTTTTGCATAGGATTAAGGTATCCCTGAACCTTGGGGAACATCCATCCATACCAGTCCTCTCTTGGAGCCTGTAATTTGAGAACTAGCAAAATGCTAATTGAGGGATTGAAGTATATAAATAGTTGGTAGAGAAGATCATAATGGGGACAGAATGCTTTTATCTTTAGTTGTCCTCTACTGGATCATGCTTTCACAAACTTTTAGCCCACAACTGGCTCAGTTTTTAAACCATTGCTTATGTTTTGTCTTTGTTAGAGCCAAATACTGTGTTAAGTAACTTGAAGACAAGTGAAATGGAAAGCTCCTACTCTGGAGGTTTTTATTTTTGTTTGAGAGAGGAAAAGAAGTCACTGCAGTGTAATGATGTTCTGGTGGACAGTAAGTGAAAATATTGTCATTGCTTTGGAGAACAATAAAGTTTGTCTCATTCAAAATATGTCTTTCATGTACTGAAATTCCATTTGTTAAAGCTCTAAATGTGTCTTTTGTGACTTTCTTATTACCTATTACATTGTAAAATAAATTTGTTATGTATTGTTTATTTTAATTAATATTTAAGCAGATTCCCTAATTATTTTCATAAAAGTATTTTAATGTAATTTCTGAATAATAAATCATGAACAACAATATTCACTGTGCTTAGAAAACGTTAAATGTAGTACTATTTGCAGACATTAAGCCATCAGTGCTATTTGAGATGTTTCAAAATCATGCCCCCTTTAGAAGATAGGCAGCACTAAACATTCCTTCCATAGCAACTATATTCATAGCAGCAAGCTACCAGAGTCAGTCAAACTTAATAGCCTTTCAGACATTCCAAGCTGCTGATAGGTTGTTGGGGTTTCCACTGTCAGATTTTTTCCGAAATTACAATCCAGGATAGGTGAGTTGCAATTTTTTTTACTAGTGTGAGGTTTTTGATCAATACTACAGTTTCTCTAAAGAGGGACCTGTGGGTAGTGGTGCCAGATTTTACTTTAAAATGCTGCTATGTAAATTTGGGGTTCTTTCTTACACAGGCTGACAAAAGACTTCTTTTAAAAAATTTCTTCCTTGCCTCAACTATGTACTGTCAGTTAGGAAGTCCAGAGTTCTGTACTGATGTTTGAGACTCCTAGTTTGTCTTCTGTGATGGGATCAGGCTGGAATGCATAACATGTCAGTGAAGCAGCATGGCTGGTGGCATCATGCATGAGAGATAAGGCCTGATCCCAAGCAAGCATTCTCTGAAGTGGAACACTCAAAAGACCAAACCTTGTTCATTTCTAAAATGTCATTTTTAATGTGTTTTGATAAATATTGCCAGAAATTTGTATTTTAAGCTCACAGAAAGCTCTATTAAAGAAAAATCATACTCAAAACAGTTAATGAGATTACAATTTTCTTCATTTCTCTGAGGTCTTTTTTGAGAAACATAAAACTCTCAAGGAATGGCATGAAACTAGAATATAAAGGCTTCACATTAAAAATTCAGTTTTGTCTTTCCCTATCAATATTTTTAAAGGAAGAAAGAAAAACTCCCAAATTCTAATTTTCAAACTGTAAGTCTGTTGTTATATGGCAAAGATGTGAAAGCTTTTGTTTATTGCACTTTTATAGTCATAGCACTGCAGTCTAAATGAGCCTTTTATTCATGTAACTACAGCATGTCATTCAAGTACCTGACTTTAACTTGTGAAGGATACCATTGGTTTCAAGGTACCACTGAGGCCACAGGTACACAAAAAAGTTAGTGTGAGATAAGCCAGAGTGCACATTTGCTTTGTCCTACTGTGTGTAACACTGCCTCTCTGTGCACTCTCACTTCATTCTAACTGTGTACTACTTCACTTCTAACAAGGGGCAAGATTTTCTGCTCCCTTATATATATAAACATATTCACGTCAGATTCCTCTCCTAATTGAAATAACTTACATGACCTTGTGTCTGGCTGGTTACTCACATCTAAAGCAGTACCTAGTGATGTACTTTAACTGGTGAGATTACCATGATATATTTTAGAAAATAATAAGTTCTATGACAACTGTTGCTGTTGGGTTTTTTTTTGTAAATAGATGTCTCTGAAGATTTATATGTCTTTATGTTAATTAATTACTTTTCCTCTTCCATTTAAGTGCTGTTCTCAGTTAGGTAACAGACTGAAACATTCTAAATGAGGGTGCAAATCACAGAATTATGAATTAATGTAACCAAAGATGAGGAAAAAGAGGCCCAAATACTGTCAGACCAGTCTTCCGTTATAGAATTTGAAGTGATAGTGAATGTAAATTGGGTAATGAAACTCAAATTATGTAGACCCAACAGAGACTAGGTCCATAATAGGGGAGTATAGGAATTTCATTTCCTTCTAGAACTTAATGCAGTAAAATCCCCTGGTGTTATATACAGGTAGTTTAGTGTACTAGATGAGGTATTTTCTTTGAAGGCATAAATTGGTCATGATTTTAGTTAGGTTTGTGACCTTAAGGATGACTCTTACTGCTGGTAAGTTTGTTTGCTTGGTTTTTTGTTGTTACTTTGCAGATTGCTATAGAGAAATAGAAATTTTGCAAGAAGAATTAAACTGTCTTGCTTAATTTTTTACTTCTAAAGTATTGCTATTCTAATTTCAAAGAGTTCTATTATCTCCTCATGCAGAAAAAACATTGTAACTTTCACTCTTCATTTTTTCAAATGAATGGTTATGTTAAAGATAATTCTGTTTCCTGCTAACACTAAGGTAAAGATTGGAACTTCTCATTAGATTCTATGCAGAATATAAGGTTTATATTCGCCACAGAGAGAGGGTATATCACCAGAATATACCTCTCCTGATCACTCTAGGGAAAGAAAAACTCTTTTTTTTTGTATTTTAGGATAGTCCTATTTTAAGAACTAGTCCATGGAGCAAGAATTTAATGTCATTGCTTCAACTGCAATGCAAAGGGAAACTGGAACATGAAAATAAGCACAATCAAAGAAATAATACTGGCATTTGAGTGTTTTGCAGTTAATTTTCAACAAGAAACTAATAATTTTCCTTCCCTCACAAATCCTGTATAAAAGTAAGTAGTATCCACAAAAATAAACAATAACTCAGATGGCAAGAAAAACCCAACTGTATTTCCTGCTTTGCTGGGGCCTGTGCCATAGCCTAGTTTTTGAAAAAGCAAAACTGTCCCTGAAGTGAACCTTGAGAAGTTCACAGCAGAGCAGTGCTGTGACCTGGTGTATTATATGACCATCTTTCTCCCCAAGCCCTCTTGGAGGTTTGGAGTGTGCAATAGAAGGGAGGTTTTTTCAGGGACTGGCTATAAGAGTTCTGGTTATCTAATACACACGCTTGATTGTGGAGATGAGATAACACCTGTCTGACTGCAAACACTGGGTCTTGTGAAGGACTCCAGTGTTGCTCTGTGAGCAGAGAGAACCACTCTTCTGAAGCAAAAAAGAATGTATGAAACCATATCACTTGTAACAACCTACAAATCCCTTTTTACAAAAGTCAGAAAATAACCCCCAAAAATAGGCCTACTTTCCACTTTCCTCCATTGAGGAGGAATTGGTATTTTTTTCAGTCTTCACAGTGAGTAAGTTGCTGTTATTTCTGGTGCTGTCAGTCTGGAATCATTCTCTGTTTATCTGAGGACTCCAAATATATCTCTTAGAAAAGTTGTCCATTGTCAGTTCAGAGAGCCAAGTTACTATGTGTACCAGTGATCCCAGAAACAAAACTGAATTGTCATTATATTTGGTCACCAACATCTACACAATTCACATTATTAAAATCAGGCCAATATTTCATATTGTGCACCAAAATCAGCCCTTTTACTTTTGAAATAAAACAGTTGATTAAAAAAAAAAAAAAAAATGAATACAATACAGCTTTATGCTCACGTAAAGATCTCAGTTTCCTGATGAAATTTCTCCAAATATGTATATAAAGATTCTTCAGAGAGTAGAAAAGAGGTAAGAAATCCCTCCAGAGCAAACAATGAAGCCTCTTCATTTCAGAAACTGTTTCTCTTCCCAAAGGCAATGGGGATTTGATGGACCTGGCAGTCTTAATTCCCAAGCCAAATTCCTCTTACAGACAAAACCCTGCTGGCTAAGCCATTCTTTCATATTCAACGAGCTCCAACACCACTTCTGATCCAAAGCTGGCACAAGAAGAGAAGTGATTTCTCAGGTGAATATATTGTAAACCATGTCTCATCTCTAAACATCTAGAGATTTTTCTCACATGCTGAACAAGGGGAGTAATATGGGTCCTGGTGGTATCTTCTCTGTTCAAGGGAGCAATGACTCATCATTATCTAGTGAGTTTTCACAGGGAACAGGAATGGAGCCACTCAAGAACTATTCTCTGTAGCTGGTAACTACAAATATCTCAGAAAAGTATCAGGTTCAGATGTCTCAAAGGATAGTGGTTAATAAAAAAACAACCAAAAAAACTGCATTCTAATGTCCTTTTGATCTGTAGCTGGGTTGCTGCATATCCTGGATGGTAACATGACTTGTCAGGCTGCCAGAAATGTAAAGCCTCTAAGTTGTTGGAGTGCCATGTTTCTTTAGTGAATTTTCTGGGGAAAAAATGGTTTATTACTTGGTAGCTATCAAGAAAATCATCACATACAGCTGTTTTTGTTTCTTGGCTCATTGTTTATCTGCACTGATACAGAGAATTTATATTCAGCAGAAGCCATGTACCTCATCAGCTTTGACTAAACATCTGTTGGTACCTCACTGATTTTAAGCTAATAACTGATACTATGGAATACTGTCATAACAGAGCAGTCAAAATTCAGGCAAACTGCATTTGCCCTACAAGATGCTATTTGTTACTGTAAGAAAGCACAGTTTTGAAATTACATCTGAGCAATCTGATTTCAAATTCTTCATAGCAATCACAAACCAATTAAGCTTTCAAATGAGTGGAGGCAAGTAGGATACATGAAGTTATTTTTTACAAACTGTCCTGCCATTGGGATATTTCAGACACTATTATGGAGCAGTGTTAATGGCTTAATGTTAATGCTTACATACAACTTCTCCCTGGATGTATTCTAGGCATTCTCCAGCAACTGATGGCCTGTTCCATCCAAACATGGAGCTCAGGGCACATGGACTCCTGCAATGAGAGGGTCCGTAGGTCCAGCCCTTCTCTATACTCAGCACTGATCATATATTCAGTGTTTTAACAAGTTCTGAATATGGCTTAGTAGTTCCTCATGATCACGCTTTCCATTCTGAATGTCTTTCTCAGCTTGGACTTTCCCCCTGGCATCTTTCTATGCAATTTGTTCTCTTAGCTATCTTTATAGCTATGTGCTTTATGTAAATCCACAATGATACTGCTTTTGCTTTCTTCTTTTCATCAGCCATAAGAAAATATTTTCTGGTGTTTTCAGAAGGTTTCCTCACAGCCTTCCTCCTTTCCTCATCTTAGTAAAATTAATGCAGAATTCCCTATTCAAGTCCTCCTAAAGCTGCTTTACTGTCCCTCTATGTTGTGTATGATGGGTCATCACTTTCAAATGATGAAATTATGATTTGATGAGACATTAGTTCCAGGGAAATGGTGATACTGAATCTGTGTTTGTCCACCATGTATTTAATTGAACAAAGCTGGTCACAGGTTTTTAAATGTCATTTGGTGCTTCTTGAGTTCATACTTCAGGTTGTTCTGCAGGCCTTTTGTGTGTATGTAGAACTACTTAATAGAACCAGAGGCTTTAAACCAAAGACAAATGGAAATAAAAATGTGCCACAAAAATGTCAACTAAGAAATTGGACAATTTCTCAGTCCTTTATGTCATAGTTTGCCTAAAAACTGAGTAAAGACTTTCAAATTTAGCCCAACATGATGAATTGGTCAAACATGCTGAGTAACCTGATCATAAAGCTTACCTTGCTTGAGTAGGGATTGGACTACAGTGTTCCTGAGGTCCCTTCACATCTGAGTTGCCTTATGAGTGAGTGATGAGAATGAATGATTGATTGAGATATCTGTGATACCTGGAATGCATTTGCTGGCCCATGTACTGTTGTGGTTAAGAGATACCAGTGCTCATGAGGGAACTTTAAAGGGTGTTTTAGTGCACTAACTCACTTGTGTCACCAGTTTTCTGCTTAGTTCCATTTCTTGTTATCAATGTAAGAAACATTTAATAAATCACAGAGCGCACTGAGAGCTTCTGATAACTTTTTTTTAGCAAAATATGGAAGTGTGTCACTTTGAGTTACACTTTTATTGAGCTATCATAGCATTACAATTACCTAGAGTTAGAAAATAATTTTCTGTCCTATTCATGATTTTCCCAACAAGGTCCTAATTTCACTCTGTAGAAGTAAAAAAAGCAACTGGGGAACTATTTTAAATTGTAATGAAGAGAAATGTCCTTCTTTCTAGGAGTTGATCTGCTTCTCTATGTGGTGGTAAGTGGGAAAAGTTTCATCTTCTATTACACTACTGTCATCCTCAGAAGCTTCATAGGCTTCAGATGCTCCCATGCAGCACAACCACTCTAAGTTTCTCAAGGAATTTTGTGCAGTTGATCTCCAGAGGTAGTTTACTAGTGGCTCTAGTTTCTGTGGATGGCCTGTGGTTTACTACAGTGGCATCTTGCACTCAATAAAATTACATTCCATGCACTTTCTTCCAGATTGATAGGTATAGCTTACACAAAAATCATGTATGACCACAGGACCTCATACCTGATGTTATGTGATTGTGATCTTTGCCACACAACCTGTATATGTGTTCTGGAGTGCTGGTTCATTAACAGTGACATGACAGGAAAATTTTGGGGTTTTTTTGTCAATGTTGTGAGCATGGTTCTTAGGCTGAAAATATGAAAAATGGTATAGTGAATAGCAATTGAGGCCAATAATGTGAATAATTTTGAAGCTTGTGCAGGGCATAATTAATTAATCTTACAGTTTTTGATAGCATCTGTTTACTGTGTCACAGAAGGAAGTTACTTGCTTATAACGAGCACCTCATGGATTACTAAAATTTTGTTTTGTCTCACACATCAGGTACCATAAAACTCAAAGTCTACACCATGCAACTGAACTGGGCACCTCCACACCTCTTTTCTTGTTGCTGTTATTATTTCCTGAGGGAACACTCAATGGGAAAAAGACAACTAATATGTCAAATGTGACAGTAAATTGATTTGTCATGTCAAGCTCATTTAAACCAACTTCTCAACTACAATATTCATGTAACTTTGCACAAATTTTTATACCTAAATCATAATAATCTCAGGAACACTGGTAAACTGTGCATTAGATTACATATTCATTGAGGCTGAGTTCCCCGTTCTGTGCAATTCAACAAGGAAAGATCAACCCTAAGAATTTATTTGCAACATTTTCTGAAAACTAAAAATTTAAGAATCTTTGGAAAGTCCATAGAAGTGGACACTTATGTGATATAAACTAATATCCAGTAAGTTTTGTCAAGATCCAGATATTAGTTACTTCTGGAACCTGAGCATATAATTTGAAGAAACATTAAATTTTCTGCATGTACATACTCCCTACCCATGACCACACAAAACTACTGGAAAAAACGTATCCGTTATGTTTCAAAGCAGAGAGCTGTATCTCTTTCCTGATTTTATCCATAGTTGCATCCTAATACAAATATCTATTCTATTTTGATTTCATACCCCCAGGCAAATGCATTTAACTGCAGTGCACTGGCTGAGAGCTCTGTTTCACATTCTGTACTAGGATATAAGGTTTTTAAGAACATACAAAGTGTTCACTTGTGGATTCTATCATGGCAGTGTGCCTGGGAGCAGCATTGCAACCTCTCCAGAGCAAACTTAAATGATTTAGTGTAAAATTTAGACTATAGCACAAATGAAAACTAGGAGAAAAATGTCAATAAAATTGCAAGGGAGAAGTAAAGACTCTGCTAGCACCTTGAAACATTAGCAATTTTATTCAGAAGAAATTGCAGTATATGCACACTTCCGCTGCATGAAAGGTCATGAATCTGCCTTCTACACTCAGTTGAGCTATTATATTAAATAATAAAATTCACCCTGGCTGCAGCTGTACTTATGTACATCCCTGTATGCTTCCCAAGGGAATACTGGAAGAGTGGATGGCTGTAATATATTCTCTCTCACCCATGTACCCTTGCTAATCACAGCCCTTTTTTGGCAAGAAAAGAGACAAACAAAACAAAGTTGTACTGTTAAGTAACATCAGAAGTATTTTGAGAATATCAAAAGTAAAGCCAAACTCTGCTGAAATTCCAATTACATGCTCCCTTCAACCAGGATGCCCATATTTATGGGCAGTTATACCTGGAGAGGTATCCAGACCCTAATACTCCAACTCAATGCACGTAATGTTTCTCTAGCATGCCTACGTTGATGCCCATCTGCTGGAGTGGCATTGTGCCACTTGCAAGGTAATAACACAAATTCAGCTGAAGATACTTGCCAAGCACAAACAGGTTTGTAAGCTGAGCCTTCAAAACACAGTGCTGTGAAAGATCTTTTCCTCTAAGATTCCTCTGGGAAAATGCACCATGTTATTCCTATATGTATGGGTTTCAGTACTCAATGTCATGTCTTTTCATATCAAGTATAGGATACACACAATAGAATGCTATTATTATCCCAAAATAAACAGCATTTGTTCTAGGAGGTTGGTGAGACTGAAGTGAAATTATACAATCTCAGCAGCAATTAAGATGATATTCAAAGCAATAATAACAACAACAACAACAATAGTAATAACGGTAGTAGCATTACAACTGCATTGCTAGCTGCTCTTGAAGACATAGCAGCTAAGGAGTTAAAAACCTGATAGTCATTACCTATTCTCAGTTGATCTTCTGTCTATTGAATTTTCACTGTAATGAATCTTAGATTGTAATAAGGAAAAAATCAGTAATTTCTAGCCAAAGTAACAGCAACAGGCTGAAGTTGAAAGGCATCTCTGGAGTTTGTCTAGTCCAACTCCTTTGCTCAAAGGTTGCTTATCTAGAGCCAGTTGCTAACGGCTGTCTCAAGCTGAGAGTTGACTATCTCTAAGGATGGAAACTTCACAGCCTCTCTGATCAACTTGCTTCAGTGTTTGACTATCATCACAGTAAAAAGGTAGGTTTTTATATTTAATTTCCTGTATTTCAATTTGTGTCCATTGCCTCTTGTCCTTCCACCAAATACCATTGGCCTAATTTACTTTTTGCTCTCTCTTAAGGTACTTATACACACTGATGAGACACTGAGCATTCATCTCTCTCAGCCTCTCCTCATAAAGATGCTCCAGTGCCTTAATTACCTCCTTGGCCTGTTGCTGGAAGAGCCTCAGTAAGTCTGTATCTTCCCTTCTTTCTTTTCCATGCAGGAAATAATTAGAGAAGCCAAAGATCAGTTCGAATGTAATTTGGCAACTTTTGTAAAGGATAATAAAAAATGTTTTTACAAATATATCAACAGCAAAAGGAAGGGTAAGTTCAGCCTTTGTTCTCTACTGGATGTGGGAGGGAACTTAGTAACTGCAGATGAAGAGAAGGTGGAAGTGCTTAATGCCTTCTTTGCCTCAGTCTTTAGTGGGAAGACGGCTTGTCCTCAGCTGTCCTCCTGGGTTGGTAGATGATGTCAGGGAGCAGAATGGTCCCCCTGTTATCCAGAAGAAAGCAGTCAGAGAATTGCTGAGCCACTTGGATGTTCATAAATCTATGGGACCAGATGGGATCCACCCCAGGGTGATGAGGGACCTGGCAGATGAGCTTGTGAAGCTACTCCCCATCATTTACCAACACTCCTGACTCACTGGTGAGGTTCCAGATGACTGGAAGCTGGCCAATGTGACACCCA
Organism: Vidua macroura; assembly: GCF_024509145.1. Classification (NCBI taxonomy): domain Eukaryota; kingdom Metazoa; phylum Chordata; class Aves; order Passeriformes; family Viduidae; genus Vidua; species Vidua macroura. The sequence goes on from NC_071577.1 coordinate 23,111,644, forward strand.
TTCACAAAAAGAATGGGAAGGAGGATCCTGGTTAGGCCAGTTATCCTGACCTCAGTACCCAGTAAGGTAATGGAACAGTTTATATTGAGTGTCATCACACAGCACTTACAGCATGGCCAGGGTATCAGACCCAGCCAGCAGGGGTTTAGGAGGGGTAGGTCGTGTTTGACCAACCTGGTCTCCCTTTATGACCAGGTGACCCACCTGAAGGATGCAGGAAAGGCTGTGGGTGTTGTCTGTTTGAACTTCAGCAAGGCCTTTGACACTGTCTCCCACAGCACACTCCTGGAAAAGCTGCAGACCACGGCTGGGACAGGAGCACTCTTTGCTGGGTTAGGAACTGGCTGGATGGCCGGGCCCAGAGAGTGGTGAACGGTGCTGCATCCAGCTGGGGCCAGTCACCAGTGGCGTCCCTCAGGGGTCTGTGCTGGGGCCAGTTCTGTTCAATATCTTCGTTGATGACATGGATGAGGGGATTGAGTCTTTCATTAGTAAGTTTTTGGACAACATTTAGCTGGGATCACGTGTCTACCTGTTGGAAGGTAGGAGGGCTCTGCAGAGAGACCTGGAACAGTTGGATGGATGGGCAGAGTCCAATGAGATGAAGTTTAATAAATCCAAGTGCTGACTCCTGCATTTTGGCCACAATAACCCCCTGTAGCGTTATAGGCTGGGGACGGTGTGGCTGGACAGTGCCCAGGCAGAAAGGGACCTGGGGGTACTGATTGACAGCAGCTGAACATGAGCCAGCAGTGAGCCCTGGTGGCCAAGAAGGCCAATGGAATCCTGGCCCTGATCAGGAATAGTGTGGCCAGCAGGAGCAGGGAGGTCATTCTTCCCCTGTACATGGCACTGCTGAGGGCACACCTTGAGTGCTGTGTCCAGTTCTGGCCCCTCAGTTTGGGAAGGACGTTGAGACGCTTGAGCGCGTCCAGAGGAGGCAACGAGGCTGGTGAGGTGCTGTCGTATGCACTTGGATACCGCTCGAGTGGCCCGGCCGGGCGACACGACGACAGCAGAAGGTACTCCCTTTGGTTCCCCGAAGGGTTTGCAAGGAGTGCCTCCGGAGGAGAGACGGGATGGCGAAATCACTGAAGAAAGAGGCTGACTCTCCACGGGGGCAAACGTCAGGCTTTATTGATGACTCACGGAGCTCCAACAATGCCTAACTCAAGCCAACCGGTGAGAGCCCTGAGAGGGACTCTGCATCAACTTATAAAGGGGGGAGTGGAAGGGGAGAACGACCAATGGGGTAAAACTGGGGAGTGACTTTCGGGGAAATGGATACGGATATCAACCTATTAGGGGAAGGTAGGGGAGGGGTCCCTGGTCCTGATCCAATCACTCGACGCCCCTGATGGAAGGTTCTAGGTGGTGGGAATGGGCTGCCGAGTGATGGACAGGGCACCAAGGAGGGGACACTGGAATGACTCAGCAGTTCTGCTGAGTCAAGGGGCAGGCTTAGGGAGGAGTGACAAGGGTGGAACCAAAGGGTTATGGGGGAGCAACAGGGGCAAACCATCTTCAAAGCTTGGGTAACAACAACAATACAAACAAACATGATAAAACACAATACAACAGTGAGGGGCTTGGAACACAAGCCCTGTGAGGAATGACTGAGGGAGCTGGGGTTGTTTAGCCTGGAGAAAAGGAGTCTCAGAGGTGACCTTATCACTCTCTACAACTCCCTGAAAGGTGGTTGTATTCAGGTGGGGGTCGGTCTCTTCCTCCAGGCAGCAACTGACAGAAAGAGAGGACACAGTCTTAAGCTGCACCAAGGGAAATATAGGTTGGATATTAGGAAAAAGCTTTTTATGGAAAGAGTGGTAAAGTACTGGAATGGTCTGCCTGGGGAGATGGTGGAGTCACCAACCCTGAATGTTTTTAAAAAAAGATTGGATGTGGCACTTTGTGCCATGGTTTAATTGAGGTGTTAGGGCTGGGTTGGACTTGATGATCTTGAAGATCTCTTCCAGCCTAGTGATTCTGTGATTCTTATGATGGAATGACCAGGAATTGACCCAGAAGACCAGATGTTTCCCACCAGGGCTGTGCAGAGGTAAAAAAATCACCTCTCTCAGCATGCTGGCAACACTATTTCAACTTACTGGTAATATAATAGATTATGAAATAGTAAAATATTATCACAGTTCATAAATACTATCAAGTCCAAGATTATGGGAGAGACTACATTCTTACCTTCAGTTTTAGGGTATAGCTTTTTTTCTCAGAATTTATTTTAAAATATTATCCAGAAGGTATCTTCTAAAGCATTTCATCTTCCTCACTAAAATTCCAACCACCAAGCATTTAGGAACTTGCACACTTGACTTTTTCTTCATAAAGATATTTCATGTTTTGAGAGAAGACACATATATGCATATCTTCCCTGCATAACTTTTAATGAAGTTTTCATCCTGCTTGGTTCTTTCAGATACTGAGAAGCAAAAGCAAATTTAAAGATTTTCTACAGTTTTGGTGTAGAAAATATTGGGGGTTTTTTTCATGGCTCCATCACACAAAATCTAGAACAAAACCCCATACATGTTAAATTAAAAGACTGAGCAGGGCTTGGGAGGAGGAGTCAATCACCATATACAATAACTGTCTCTCTAGAGATGGAAAAGGCATGACCCTTGCATTCTTTGTGGGGAACTGGATATAGACCCTTGATCCAGTGACTATGAAAGCAAGCTATTGAACACATTTCCAATAATGGCAACTTTAGCAAGTGAAAAAAATTGTATTCAAAAGAGAACAGAAAAAATAACAAATTCATTTGTTCTGTATGTAATAATTGATGAAATGCCAAGATTTTCTTGCATATTACATTTATTTAAGTAAAGGTAAGAAGATGAATTTGAAGTAAATAATATGCAAAGGATGGGTTTTGACACACTTCTTGGACCTGCAGACTTGGTCTAACCCAGCTGACAGCACACATTCCTATGTCTAACTTGAGTAAAAAGGTATTATTTGTATATTCTATAGCCTATCTAGAAGAAAAATTAGAAAGAGGATTGTCAAGAGTTCTAATTAATTCAAACTACCTTGTCAAATCATTAACAGTGGCCAGTTTGGCAATGGTCCAAAACAAGGAATTCTGCAAAGTTCTTACTAGTACTTAAAATGGAGGAAAGGCATTAACAGAGGGAGGAAATTAGTCTGGGGTAAAAGGAAGGGGGGTGTTGGTAGTGATGGAAAGGTTAAAAGAATGGGAAAAATGTGATGGAAAATTATTTTGTTTAAAAGCTGGCATTTGGTATTTTCAAAGGGCAAAATGTATTTTTTGTTTTATGACAAATGAATGTAAAAATGTGCATGCTTGTGGCCTAGAGGACAAAACAGTAGGATCAGTGTTCTTTTTGTACTCTATGAAGCTTGAGATTAAAGTCCCCACTGATAAACTGAACATTCTTTAAAAGTGACCAGAAGCAAACAGTGTCTGTTTGCTGCTACTTTATTAGAAAGATACCACTGAGAATAGCTAAGAATACTATTTGATCTTAAACAGGTTGACCAAATTATTGCAGTTGGCTCCAGTACATGAGATGCCTTCTGCAAATTATTGTTTCTGGTTATAAACCTTTATAATATCTCAGAATGAATTATGTATGTATTTCATGTTTTCTTTTCTTTTATCAGCCTTGATGTTCTCATTTCAAGTTTCACCCTAGCCTCCTAATAATGCAATATTGAGGCCATTCAGACACTAATTATGCCTCCATGGCTTTCTTGAAATGACTAAATCAGCATCAGTTCTATAATTATCATGAGTAAGTTTGTATCTGTGCCTCACACCACATGAAAAGCACAACTTTAAATGATTTATGAATATATGCATCTGTAACATTGAATGTGCACTTTCTAATACTATACATACAAAAGGCATAGAGATACTTCAAACATATATTCACCTGTATGTATGTTCTCAGCTTCACTGAACTCGGCTGGGTATCTTACACAAACACAGCCTGATTGTATAAAAATTATTGCATTGTTATTTTCTTAATAGATATATGTGTGAGATACCATCAAAACGTTTATGTTTAAGCATCCTGACTATTTAGATAGAACAAAATATAAACAAGTTTTCATCAAAACTAGTATTCAGACTTGATAATTTCCTAATTTTCTTTATGTTTATATAAAGTCTAGCAAGAATGACTGGCAGGACAGAAAGAATTATACATATACAAATGCAATTCCTCTATATTTTCATTGTTCTCCCTTTGAATTATTGATGTTGCCAGTAGTCATTTGTCAAGAAATCAAGATACATATACTGTAGTGTTACACTTCTGTACATTTGTAAACTGTGCTGCATAATGCTTGTATTTCAAGTAAAAGCAAAAGGAGAATACTGTAAAATAAATAATATTCCTAAATTTTTAACAACAAAGTTGTGAAGAATAATAAACAAACTTAAAACTTAAGTTTTAACTTAAGAAGAATAATAAACAAACTTAAAAATAACACATACAGAGAGCTTATAGACAGCTTTGAGTCACTTATACCCTGCAGAATCACCCGTGCATTTGGGAGCTGATAAAGATAAGTAGACCTACACAACACAGCATCTTGTGAGGTGGCATAGAACCTCATATCCCACTTTGGTCTCTGATAACAACTGATTTCTGAATTTCTCTCCTCCCTCCTTTCCTCTCTTTCAATACAGATTCTTTGTTTTGTATGAAAAGTTGTGCTGATCACTGGTATTTTATGACCTACATTATTACCCTCTAGGTAGCAGAATGATAGTGCCAAACTAATTATTGCATTGTCTAATTTTAAATCCAGGTCTAGCGAGATTAACAACTTGCACATTAATTCTGAGCATCAACAGTGCACCTAACATAATGCAATTTTAAATGAAAGAAGCCTTCTCTGAAAACTTTTATATACTTTCATCTGGATCATCAGCTAATGTAAATTACTACAGCACCATTAACTTCAATGGAATTATGCCAGTCTTCCCAACTGGATGATTTGGCCTTTTTTTTTTTTTTTTTTTTAATTCAGGAAATGTTTCTGGCTTGAGCCATGTGAATGTCAGAGGAGAAAACAATGATTTCACTTATAAATGTAAGATCTCATCTACGTAAGCCCAGAACGTGTCTGTTAAACTCAGTGGATTAATTCCAGATTTTCATCCCTGTAAATGAGATCAGAATTGGCTTGGAATGTGCTTTTGGTTCCTCAACATCCTCCTCCCCCAATACAAACACTCTCAGTATAGAGAAGGATTTTTCAGTTCTTCCTAATTAAAATTTAAAAGATTAAAAAAAAGATAGAAAAAGAAGGACATTCACAGGCATGCAAAGTGTGAAAACTGCTTTGTAGATAGGTAGAAAACCAGACTTGGCAATGTGTCCTTACTTGCTGTTTCATCCTGCTAATTTTTGTGAAGAAACTTATGTGTTGGAAAAACATAGAAGCTCCCTGTATCTGAATGCTGTCAACAGTCAGGCAAATTTGGATCTAAAAAGTAGTTTCAGATCCTAAAAAAAAAATACTTATTTCATGTACTGAAAAGAGAAACAGTCCTGGATAAGTGCTGAACCATGCCAATTTAGCCAGAAAATTAAGTAATTGTGTAACACATTGGGTATAAAGTTTCATTTCATTAGAAAGCTGCTGAATTGAAGAGTCTTAGACTATTTAACTATCCTTTCAGCTGCATGGAAAGAAAAAATGTCATCAACAATCTCCTCCCCATATGTTTGCCATAATAAGTGGCAAAAACCATATAATAAAAACAATTAGTTTGGCATATTATATCCCCAGAATCAGAATCCTACACACCCAAGGTTGTGGTACTAATGGCATCCTCTGCATGGCTGCTGTAGGCTGTGTTGACGCCCATGATAATATTCTGAGGTACTTTGACTCATGTTTAATTCTGATTAAGTTGTGCCATTGTATCAATTTAAGGTCTTGAATAAATTCTTTTGTGAGAACTATTAGCAGGTCTTTTAAAATTAAGAAGACTCATGTGTCTAGTGGTCTTATGAGAATAGAATTACAAACTATGATCTTTAAAATAAATTGTAATTTTATGGATCCTTATTAAGAGAATTTATTTTATTGGTAATTTGCTATAAGTACTGCTGCCAGTTTAGTGACTTGTAACAGAAGAAAAGAATGCAGCATCTACTAATTTTTGTCCTTGCTTTTGCTATTGTTGATTTGAAGTGGGGAGAAGGTTTTTACAGGATTTTTAAGGTTTGTGATGTCTTACTGTGCAGTAAGAATGACCTGCAAGTTGTCATGCTCTGGCCCTGATCCAGCAAAGCACTTAAGTGCGTGCTTAACTTTGAGCATTCAAGTTCCATTTACTGTAACATGATTACTCACGTGCACAAAATTAAGCACATACTTAAGTGCCTTGTTGACTGCAGTCTGTGCTGTGCATTTAGCAAATTTGATCTTTCTAAGGAAGTTAGAAGAAGAAAGTACAAGTTAGCAAGATTTATTTAATTGTTATATTACACACAGTGGCAAAGGATGCTCCTTCTAATAGCACAAAACCCAACAGTATTAATTTACTTTGTTTAGTTCTTTATCTTCTAAGTGAGACAATATGTTTCTTGCAATGGAAGAATAGCATATGTAGAACAGCTGTGTTGCTCAGGTTATATGAACAGAAATGTTTGAATAGTGTTTTCTTTCTTCTTCAAAAATGTAAAATAAGCTTGTCCGAAATGTTGGTGCTTTGGCATGTTGGAAACGTATTTTATTTTGGATATTTGATTAAGGCTCATAAACATGACATTCTTAACAATTTATACCTAGCAAGAATTAAAAAAAAATATTTCACTTGTTTAAAAACCTGTAGAGAATGAAAAGCTTTAGAGATGACTGCACAGATAGATTGATAATGTTATTTCAAGGCTTGAATACACCCACATCAACACCAAAGGCAATGTTTAAAACATTAATAATTAATTATTATATATATATATATATTGTATTATAAGTCATAAACCTTGTTTTAATTTTACTATTAAAATAATTTCATACTGTGAAGATCAATAACATGGTGTCAGGGTGTTATTTAGAGGAGGATATTTGTCTTAGAGTAAGGGAAATTTTAGACATTAAAAGGAAAAAAGTGAGTAGAAGTTTGCTTCTAAAGCAACAGCAAATAAGACCCTGTAGGTATTTTATCAGACATGCAGATCCTATAGCATGTAATTTTTTAGGGAAGCTTTTTCACGTGCATGTGTGACTTTGAGCAAGTCCACTGCTCTGCTAAGTTTTTTTCCCCTTTGATTTTTAAGTTGATTCCATTGTAGGGTAAATGAGAGAGATTTTAATGTACATTCCGAGATGAGATACAAAGACTTCTTGATATTAAGGGTTTGGAAAAAAATAGCAAGCATACTATTGTTTGATTTTTTTACTGTTCCCTGTTCCACTCACTCTTCAAGATAAAATGTTGGGGTTTTATTTATGTTTTTTTCTTTCTAGGCATTGTCTAAATTAAGTCATTAAGTATTAAGCATTATGTAAAATACATTTCTGTTATTGATAATCATTAATTGTGGGTTTTCTAGTGGGATATTTAGAGTCAAACTTTCATCATAAGAACCTGTTTCCAGTTGCTTGTTAGTTTGTCAAACATAAACAACTGGGCAGCAAATTTCATGCCAAATATCTGCCTTGGGCTATTTTTTCAAAACTTTCAGCAAATATGGTCAGCTTATTCTCAGAATGCACTGAGGGAAAATCTGGTTTGCTCAAGTTAAGAAATTTTTGAAATATTTTGTTGACTAATGGCTTGTAGTTGGGCTTGGTGCTTGGGAAGGCATATTCTTCTACCATCAGCCTATAAAAGTCTTCCTCAGTCTGGAGAAATCTGAGGCTCTGTAAAATTGTTAGCATATTTCATTTACCACTTCTTCAAAGATTCTGTGTGCAGTAGGTGTATCCTTTCGTGGGGCTTGCAGATCTGAGCAGAACTTGCTCTCAGTTTTCTCTTTTCAATTGCCAGTCGTGCTAAAGAGAAATACAAAGATAATAAGTGTGTCCATCAGATGTTCTCAGTCTTCCTCCTGCAAATCACCGGAAAACATGGAATAAGAAGCAGCTTGATCGGAATTCAGAAAAGGGAAACCATCAAGGAAAGTGAAAGAAAGAAAAGCAACGAAAGAAAATGTGTCCAGACACAGGAAAAAGGCACAAGTCAAAGGTCATAAAATGTGATGGTAGTTTAGGACAAGGACTTATGAATGAGACTGGTATTAGACAGGGGTGCAAATGGGAAGGACTGCGATTAAGATATGGAATCAGGGAGAAAGATGCTGACACCAAGGCAAAGAGAATATTTGTAAGGCTAAGAAGGAGTTAGAGACAGGAAAAAGAGGAAGAATGTATTCCTAGCTGTCATTCCTTTGTCTTGGTCTTGTTGGACTGTTAAATGTCTCTGAATTCTTCTGGCCTTGTGTGGGCACCTCATCCTCCTCTCGTTCAAATAAGGAGAATGTTTTTTAAGTGAGAACAAGTTATTAATGTACTTGTTAAGTCAAACTACAGGGATTGGTGTGGTTCTTAAGCACTTAATGAACAAAATTGTGAAAAACAAAAGACAGAGAACAAAAGCCCTAAAAACATTCAATTCCTTCCTAGAGTTCCCCAAGAGGGACTTTCTGTATTAAAGCTTGCTTTAAAAAAATGGACAAATTGTAGTAAAAATGCATTTATGACCAGGGTAAAATGTATTAAGCACTCAAAATTCAAGAAATGCCAGAAGGCATATGTCTTTTCAGATATTTATGTGACAAACATCTATATATTTTTCTGTTATACAGAGCACTTGCTAAATGGATATTTTTTGTTGGATACTGTGAACAACTTCTCCTCCAGGACTAAAATGGAAAATAGAAGTGACTTCAGAGGACCAATACTTCTATGATGACAAAAGCATCAAATATTCAGCAAGATTGTAGAGAAAGACCAATAAAGGGTTTGTCCAGAAATTTCACTGAAATCAAGGTGATTGATTAATACAGAAGTGGAAATGTACAAAGAAGAGAACAAAAATATTGGAGATGCTATCTCTTTAAAACCCCAGAATCTAACTCAAAGTAGTTATAAGTCATGGAAATAATCTATTTTTTCACTGGCACAGCTAAAATGCAAAAGTTCCTCTATGGACAGATGTTTTCTATATAATTTTTTTCTTTTTGATACAGTCAGGAATTACACCAAACATGGCCAATGGTCATAAAATCATAGAGTGATTTAGGTTGGAAGGGACCTAAAAATTTGTCTAGTTCCAATTCTTCTGCCATGGCCAGGGACATCTCCCACTAGAACTGGTTACTCAAAGCCTTACCAAGCATGGCCTTGAACACCTCTGGGGATGAGGCATCCACAGGTTTTCTGGGTGATCCATTCCAGTATCTGTTTTTTCACAGTAAAAAATTTCTTCCTAATATCTAGTCTAAGCATACCCTCTTTTAGTTTGAGAGATCATGTGATGTTTTGTTAGATTAGGTACTGGCCAGTACCTAAACCAGCAGGCTGTGTGCTAAGGAGTCCAGGAAGACTTTACACATTCCTAGCTTAGTCACGGCCTAAGGCTTAGATGTGTTTGAAGTGAAACTGTGGAGATCAGTGGTATGGCTAGAAGGGATTTCATCCTTTGCAATCTCCTGGGAAGAACCTAGCAGTAACGTGTAACAATATTTGGAAGGTATTACTCCATGTTTAACCATTATCCCATTGTTTACTATGGGACTTCTATATGGTATTAATTCAACTAAATGTTAGTTGTTAGTATGCAAAAAAGAGACAATTAATTTTGATCTATATTTATAAATACTTTAGGGTCTACACAGGTGTCATTACCTCTTGGAATCTGAGCTCCAGCTAGCTGAGGCAGCCATTAAACTCATGCTGACACACAAGACTGTGGCCTGAAAAGGCAGCAAGTGAACCTTGAGCTGCAGAGACTGGAGTTCTGTATGATGACCACTTCAGTCAGAGAGAGAAGGGAGGCCCAGAAGGTGCTATCCTGCCACACATGTTCTGGAAAAGTCCCAGCTTGTGGGACATAGAGGCTGCTCAGTGGGGATCCAGGTGGTATAAACATCTGATTTGAGCTGCCTGAGCTCTTAAACAGATCATGCTCCTCACAAAGGAATAAAATAATACATACAGTCACCAGTGACCAAAACTCCAAAAAAGAGCACTTGCAGCCTGTCCATTGCAGCAAATCCTAGTATGCAATGACAGCTGTGGTTGCCCCACATGAGCTCTGAGGGTGGGAGACTAGGAGGGATTCCCCAGCACAGAAGGAGAGAGACAGGCAGGAGGCCCTGTCCTGGAGGTCTGCACTCCCAGGGAGGTCTGCATTTCAAGCACACAAGGGGGGGTACAGGTGCTGCCAAATTTCAGCATTAGAAGAACTCAGACATTGTTTGCCATTTTGAAAACTTGCTTTAATTTACAAATAAAATCAAAATAATTAGTTTAAAGTCATTAAAGAATGTATCACTGAACACAGTTGTTTTTATTATAATTCTTAAAAGCCTTTACTAGACCTACCAAGTAGAAATTACAAAGTTTACATGGATCACATCAATATCCCATAGGAGCATAATTAGATGGTTTTATTCTTTGTTTTCTGTGATTTTTGTTTTGTTTCCACTATTCGCTTGGTTTAAATGATATTAATCTAGATTTGCTGAAAAGGTCTGTGAACCTTTCAAAGAATGTGGTCCAAGTTCGGAGTTTGTAACAAAACCAGGCAAGTTTTATGTGGTTTTGAATTTCATTGTAAACGTTTCACCTAGATGTTGAATTAGGCTCCAAGACACATTCCTAGTTTCAAAGTCTATGAGAATTTCCCATTCAGAAGGATCAGGACTGGTGTCACTTTAAACAAAGAGTGGAATTTATCCATGTACAGATGAGTCCACCAAGGCCTTCACTTCATCCTAATTCACATCTCAAAATAAGAACTTAATATAGTATGTAAGTCTTATGTTGACCTTCTGCACAGAGATGAATGTCAGCCCATACAAACATATGCTGCATGCCTATTGTTTCAATTTGTGCTATTTTAATGTGGCAGGAGAAGCCTGAAGAAAAAAAAAGGTATATAAAATGAAAATACTGAGGTTAATGCGATACAAAGATTGTTAAATACATTCTTTATTGGTTAAAAAGTTTAAAAAGCACTTGTGTTTATCGACTAATGCCTTATGGTAATTGCCAGTTGTTTTCCTACAGGTACAAGTCACAGCTCTTTAACTGACCAAGAAACTCATCTTTCTCCTGAGAGAAAACGTGCATAGTACCATGGTTTGGGAAAAAACAATGGGAAAAGAATCCAGATGCCTAAAGTAGCAAAGACAAAAGAATCGTTTTTATGTTTAACAATATGATTTTTAGACCAAGCTCATGACCTTGGGATCGTGATGACTTAGTGCCTGGTGCTGGCAACACTAGCAGAGGCAATATGCTGTGCTGCAGATGACAAGCATCAGAGACTTCTAAATGTAACTTGTGTAGGTGGGTCAAATTAGGGAGTACCAGAGGCTACTGACGTGTTGCCTGCATTTGGAGCAGTTATCTGCTTGCCAAGGCAGCTGCTTAATACCAACAAACTCTTGTAGAAGGGACGATGAGCAGCTGTGTGCACAGGCAATGGGCTGACCCGGGCTCTGAGCCCGCTGCTCAAAGCCACCTGATGTTGAGGGCAAGGAAAAGGTGTCAGAAGAGCACGGTGCAGACTGGACCACAGTGCGTGCTGTGGCTGGGTGTCGCCTGCTGGCTGCTCTGGACAGCTGTCTGAAGCTATTTCAATAGACTCCTGTTGCTATAGCTATGTTGCAAGTTCTAAAAATAGCTCTCTACATCCCAAAATTCAGTTTAACCGTGTTTTCCTGTGTATGTTTTGTTTTACCTGGAGCATACTGGGAAGCAAAAGCAGCATCTGCTTCAAACCAGCTCCTTGTTTCAGGACACTTTTATTATTTCACTGGCAGTGCTCTCCTCGTGTAGCAGTAACTAGAGTTATCCCCAGCTGTCCAAGTGAGCCAGGAACACTTTCCATATTCTTAATAAGCAGAAGTCTGTCTAGCCCTTTTGCTCTTTTTATTTCCAATCTTTAGGCACAGTTTGGTCACACAGGCTGGCTACAGCCTTCCAAAAGTGTTAAAGGTGCCTATTTTCACCAGCAGGTAAAAATAATTTTGGATTAACTAAATCACTGCATGGAGAACATCAACCAGACAGGCCTTCCTGTTCTTTCTTTTCCTTCTCCATTACCTGGGTAAGATAGGGACTGGCTGACAGCTCACAGCAGCTTCTGCTGGCAACTAGTTCAGAGTTTTATTTAGGCCTACTATATTACTGCAAAGGGAAACAGACGGGAAATGAGCCTATTCCCACTCCTCCAGATGCTAATCCCCTGGGACTGTTCTCTCCTGCCTCCTCCAGAGCCTTAACGGCCTCTACATCTTCCATTTTTACAAAGAAAATTTAATCAGTCTCCTCTATATCCAGGACGGACAAACAACCCTCCGAAGCCATCCTTAACTCCACAGCAGGACAAGGAAGAGAGGAAGTGAAACCACTCCAGGACTCTAAACCAAAGCCCAGGAACAGCATCCAGACAGCACGGCTTCTTCCCTGTTAGAAGGTAAAAATGCTCTGATAGTCCCATCAGGTGCAAGCCCAAGAACGTGGATCTGTCTTGTGAGAAGCTCTCACTCCCCTTTCCAGAGCTGCGGTGACAGGGAAGCGGGCACGCAGCCGTGTGCGGCGATGGAGCGGGGAGAGCAGGGTGCTGGGCAGCCCCGGCGCACGGGGCTCGGCCGCGCCGGGGAGACCCGCGTGCGAGAGGCAGGGCCCGGTCTGTGCCTGCCGCCTGGCCACCACACGCCTTCCCAGCCAGCATGAGGCGGCTGTAAAGCCCGTCTAACAGCCCCCCCCGGGGAATCCCTCTGATGCAAGGGGAGTCCCCGGCAGCTGTGGGCCGGGGTAGCTGAGCTGGCTCCCTGCCATCCCCCGCAGAGCCGGGCTGGGAAGTGCGGGGAGAGGGAGGTGTGGCTGCCGGGGCCCCTCAGCCATTGCCGGCTAGCGGGATTGCCTCTCCGCAGCTGCTGGCAGCCGGGCGCCGGCGGGCAGCGGCCGGGGTTCCCCGGGAGCAGCGCGGGGCCGGGGCACGGCTGCGCGGCCCCGCCGCCGTCGCTCGGGCCGGGACGGCACTTCCACCCCGGCCATTTTCCTCGGGCGGGAGGCGGTGGCGACCAGCGAGCCCCGACGCCGCCCGCCCGCCCGGGGACGCGGCGTAGGAGCTGCCGACCAGGGCGGCCGCGCAGGCCGCTGCCGGTCGAGCCGGGACGCCCCACCGGCCCCAGGCGGGGAAACGCGGGGCGGCCGCAGTGAAGCGAAGGCGGCCGCAGCCGGGGGAAACCTCCGCTGCCGGAGCCCGCCCGCCTGCCCCGCGGGCTGCCGCTAGGCCCCGGCCCCGCGCCGCCGCGTCCGAGGGGAGCCCCGCTGCCGCTGCTGCCGCCGCCGCGGAGGGAGCCCGCTGCCCACTGCCCCCGTCCCGCGGCCCCGGGGAGAGGGAGCGGAGCCGCGGCGCGGACACCCCGCCAGCCCCTGCGGGAAGCGGCGGCCCCGGCGCGCAGGACCGCGGAGCGCCCCCGCCCCCCGCGCCGCTCCCCCTTTGAAAACTGATCTTTGGCTCTTCGCGTGAAAGTGATTTGAATTTGGCTCGGCGGCGCTCTGCGCAGGCGTCCAGCTGCTGGCATGCTGGCTCCTTGCAAAGCAGCTGTTTTGGGTTTGAAATTCCAACATGGCAGAGGCTGCAGTCAGTCTTCCCTTCAAAAACTTGGAATGATTTCAAATCATAGGCACCTTCACTTAACCCGAGCCCCCATTCATCAGCAAACACATCGGATCGATGCTACTCTAACCTATCGGGTTCTTGTACCAAATCTCCAGGTAAGAGGATCTTTTTTTTTCCCTCCCTCCCCCCCCTCACCCCGTCTCCCTACCATCGTTTTAAATTTTATTAAAGATCTCCTACACAGCCGCGTATTAATTGCCTGTTCGTGCCCTAAATATTTTGCCTAAATTGCGGTCGTTTTCTGATACTAAGCACTCCGGTCTGCTTGCCTGATCGTAGTCTGGAAAGTACAGATATACAATCGCAGTGCATGGTTTTTCCTCCTTGATCATTGCCAACAATAGTAGGCAGATTAAGAGTTCGCGATTGCAAGCTCCCTCCCCACCTCCTCTTCCTCTTAATTGGATTTATTTTTAAGTTGCTTTGAAAATAAGAAACTGCAGGTAACGCGGGTCTGGACATTGAGGCAACTAACTTCTGGCCAAATAAGTGCAAATGAGAATCTCGCAGAACAAAAGTTAGGTTTAAATTGCTGTGTCTTGGCTGAAGGGGGGGGGCACGAATATGTCAGAGGAGCTGTTGCAGTAAAATGTAAGCACATCATCTTGGAGGGGGTACAGCGTGGTGGGCGTATTGTTGGCTCAGGAGGGAGAGAAAGATGTATAATTTAATGGTATATACAATCCACTGATCCTATTACTATCCTCCCTGGAGCTCTTGTTAGTTTCAATGGGAGTGAGTGAAATTGACATGGACTTGCATTCCTGGTCATGTGCTTTTTTTTCCCCCCTTTCTTTCTTCTCTTGTGATCTGAGATCCCCTTTTTGTTGATGTTGCTTTCCCACTTAATTATATGCATGTAGGTTAAATGAATACCTGACGAAAGGGCCCACGTTTCAAGGCAGTGACATTTGATAGCTGAGAGGAAAAGTGGCTTTAATGAAAAGCAACCTTTGGAATTCCTGCTTGTGAAAAATCCAATTCAGCTTTTTGTGCTGCCAGCAAGAAATGATCAGTAGCACCAGTGTTTATGGTATGTCCGTTTTGGGATCTACTTCCTTTGCATCTAAATAGCAAAGACAAATTTAAATAGCATGATAACGCACCGAGGACTCTGCATGCAAATATTTTGTAATAAATACCTAATGTTTAATAGTATATTTTCTCGTGTATATATAAGCGTTTTTTTTTTTTCTCTTGCTATCATTTGTTTATCGTTTCTGCTTCAATTATGGCATTAGTTTTGTGCATTGTATTGGTCTCAGTTGTAAAACCTGAAGTTGCATGTTACCAGCAGTGCACTATGCACTATACACACCACTGAACTCCAATGGTATGTAAATTAGTAAAACTCGGTGAGTGGAGAGGGCAAAAACGTGTAGCAATGAACACCTACACATCTATGTGCTTATACATACATGCCTAAAATGCATCTTTTCCTTTTGCAAACTAGTATTTTTTTAGTAGTTATTTAAACTCCAGCTGCCTTTCCCTCTCTTTCAGCGTAATCAACTGCTAGAGATTCT
Organism: Vidua macroura; assembly: GCF_024509145.1. Lineage (NCBI taxonomy): Eukaryota > Metazoa > Chordata > Aves > Passeriformes > Viduidae > Vidua > Vidua macroura. The sequence continues at coordinate 23,127,040 of NC_071577.1, forward strand.
AACTGATGTGGGGTGAGGGAATGTTTTGCATGTAAACAAACAAAATTACTGTTGTGGCCGAATGTTTAATACAATTTAATAAGGAGTATTTTATGCTCAGTTTACAAGTGTCTGGTTCACACTGCTCTGCTTTCAATGCTTAACAGAATTAAATAATCAGGTGCTGAAACTGGCTTTATTTTAATGGTCACTCTCCAGACCCCCATGCTGCCCCTTCCTCCAAAAAAGTCAGATAAAATGGAGCATGGGGAATTTCAATAGAGCTCCTTGTGGTGCAGTCGGTGCACCTCTAGGTATGCAGTTAAGGCTAAGGAAGTAACAATAAAAGTGACTAGTCTGTTTTGTGCAACCAAAAAGGGATTCACTTTTATGTTCACTTTTAATTGTGTGTGGTAGTAACAAATAAGGATGGAGAGAGACCCTAGGAGAGAGTGTGCATGTGTGTGTGTGTGTGTTTGGGATAAGGGGGAGGTCTGCTGTGTGTGGCTGATGATCTCTCGTAATAACATATCTGAATGCAAGAAAGAAATTGAGAGACAGTTGCACAATGTACACTCCTATTTTGGTGTTGTAGGTGACTGTATTGCTAAACATATCCCAGGTGCTATGTGATGGAAATGATCTGATTGCATTTTGCATTTAGAACTTGTTGACTTTGGAACAATCAATAAGGCAACTGTTTATTTTAGATGCACATAATTTGCTCTGAGAAATGTTTTAAGGAGAAGAGCAAGCAAGCGAGAGCAGAACATTTTTTTTTTTTTCCTAGAGCTGTTGGAGCAAATGTGATTGCCAGATGGGAGATTTCCCTCTGTGATGTTAAAGCTGTAATATATATTCAGAGCAGATTGGACTGCTGCTTGTGATGAGGAGGATATTACATTTATAAATTTTAAATCGGGAATCGGACAGTATGCTGAGAGCTGAAATTGGATGATGTGGACGGTTTGGACTGTTAAATGCAATTCTCAGATAATAATAATAATTATAGTAGCAGTAATATATGTATGTGTAATAAACATGATACTATTAGGCAGCTATATATATTCTATGGTGCTTAAATATATATTTTCAATATGACTTCTCTCTTTCCTTGCTTCCCTTAAAATGCTAAGGATTGAGGGTGATTGGGAGGGGGTGTTTAAGAGCCCACTGTTAGGAGAAATCAAATATAATCAGGTTCCTGTTTGAGGAAAAGTTTTGCTAAAATTCTTTCTGCAAATTCATCTCTTTTTGAGTTTTTATTTTGCCCGTGCATGTGGCCTGACAGTGCCACAGTCCTGAAAGACTGGGAAGTGGGAACTAGTCACACTCGAGCAGCTCTGCTGTTGCAAATTAAAAGTGTGTTGTGGTCAGGAAATGAAAGCTACAATGTCTCTTTTGAACAAGTCGTTTATCAAGAGAAACATCTATCAAGCAGTGACTTGTCACATTGATCCTCTAAAAGTTAGGTCCGAAGTGGAAGCTGCTTTGATGTTTTTGATACCAAATTTATAAAATTGAGAAAGCTGGAGAGAGTAGGACTGATTTGCACTTAAAAATTGCTCTGCTCTGGGTGTGACAAAATCATCAAGCATCTCTGATATAAGAGCTGGTAAACTAAGGAGGTATCAGATCTTCTATTTTGTTTTTATTTTCACATGGAAACTTTAGCTTTCCCACACAGACAATTTCTTTTCAGGCTTCTAAAGATCCTGTCTGTATGACTCTCTGCATTATTTCATCGGGGATATTTTCTTGCTTAGGAATACATCTGTTGCTTCCAAATGGAACCTTTTTTTGTTGTCTTTCTGATGGTATTTATAGAGTTCTACTTGAGAAGGCAATTTTTTTTCCTCTCCTCTCCATCTTGTTTCTTCTTCTTCTATTTGTAATCTCAGTTTCCACCTCTCATCCCTGTGAAGCAAAGTTTCTTTTACTGCCAAAGTCATGTTTATTGCAAGTAAGGTACATTTGAAGGTATCTGTTAGCACAGCTTAAAACATGTTAAGAGTACTGTTAAGTGTCTCTTCCCCTTCTGATTCTCTTTTTCTATCCATTTTTAGCACATGAACCATGCTTTCATTCTCAACAGGAGCAGTGTATTTCAAACTGAATGTAAAGTTAAGATTTCAAGTAAAAAAAAAAAAAAAAAAGACCAAAACAAAGACTAAAACTGATGTTTTATCTTTCTCTATTTTCAACCATCTAAATTGTTTAGCAGCTTCACTAAAAAGTTTTTCATTTTGCATAAAGTTTGTGTTTGGAATATAATGGAATCCCTTTGAAGAAACAAGGGTTTGGTGTTTGGTTGTTGGGTTTCTGTTTTCTTTTCTGTGCTTTTTTTTTTTTTTTTTTTTTTGGCTAGGGTATGAGTGAAATCTTCCTTAAAGCAAGATGCTTTGACTTCTTTTCTTCAGTGTTGTAAATGAGACTAACGCTGCTTATGAATACTTGATAGAGACCCATTTGAAAATAGGGAGCAAACAACAGCGTGGTGGGAGTTTTGGTGAGTGTTATAGTTGCTAATTAATCATGTTTGAAATGAAGGAATCATAGCATGGTAATAAAGGCTCATTGTTGTTTGATGTTTGTAACAGGATGTGACTCCTACGTGAATCTGGTGGGTTTGGAGGTTTTGTTGTTATTTCCTCCCGTCATATTAAGATACCTTCACTATTAGCTCAGATTGTTTTTATGTATTGCAACATTGTGCAAGTACAGGAATGTTTGCTTATTGTAGTAGCATTTTAGAAATATTAAGATTGTATTGTTATTGATAATTTCATCATACAGTTCATGGGAAAAAATGACTAGTCTTATGTCATTATCTGTTCTTTAAGCTTTTTTATAGTTAAGCATAGCCAAAGATTTTTTGTGGTTTATTTTCTTGATATAAAAAGCCCTACTATTTTTATTTCTTATAATTGAAAAATGGCACTTGATGAACTTTTGTGCCCTACTTGCTTATGTGTATGTAGTAAGGGATAGCAACTAAAAATATATTCCAGAATAGTTTGGATACTAGCCCTTTGAAAATTGAACTGTATAACACTTGGATGGTGTTTTTGTTTTCTTGGTTTTGTTTCTGTTATGGCTCTTATGAGATGTGTCATCTTTGGGCTTTATTTTTCACCTCTCTATTAATAACTGTTACATATAATGGAGAGAGAATCGCTTTCAAAATACAAAGCTTTAGTTTCAAAACTTAATAAAGCTATTTTATGCTGAATGAACAAGGTTTGGAATCTGCTAGTGTTTAGATGCTCAGTTTCTTTTTAAAATATAATTCCTAGAGGAGAATTATTCTGTATGGTTCCTGTCAATAAGGTTATTCATTGAATGCATGCAAGAATCATTGGATATGATGACTGATCTTTCTGTAGTCCTAATCATCAATTAATAGGCTTATCTGCTTGTTGGAATGGGTTTAATGGTACAAAATCAGCATGAGATCTGTCTATATGAAACAATTGTATGTTGTTTATGACAGACTAAGTTTTTATCTTGCATCTCCAGATCTAATAATAGAAATATTTGGCTCTTTGCCCTCAATCAATGTATCCGTTAACAGAAAAAACTTCACACAATACTTTCATAAAGTGCTGGATGTATTGATACCAAGTTGATAAATTTAATTACTGGGGTTTTACATTGATTCATTGATCTTATGATTGGAGGAAATTGTTCTGCAGACTTTTCTGAAGTATTGAGGAATAGCGTATGTCCATAAGGCTTGATTAATTGATAAATCAGCACTTTTTTTTTCTTCTCAGTTATTGATAAGGCATAAAAATAACTGTAAAAATAATTTGGAATGAGCTAATTAGAAATTCTCATGTGTTACTAACAGAGCAGATGAGAAGCAGTATTATGTAGGTGAAAAAAATGAAGTTTGAAGTGGAATTGTACCTATTGGGCCCAATCCTTAACTGGTGTAAAAAATATTTAGCTTTAAAAAGATAAAATAATTTACAGTTCCCAGAATCTGGACCACGGTGGCTTTTTTGTTTGTTGTTAGTTTTGGTTGTGGTGGCTTGTCTTTTTTTTTTTTTTTTCCCAGTACTGTTCTTTGACTCATTGGAAGCTGTTTTAAATTGGATATTATGGATGTATGGAATTTTAGATAAGCATCTGATCCGAAATGAATAGTATAGCTATAAAAGCAATTTGAAGAGCCGTAAATTCAGGATTGCGTATCCCTGATATTGTTGCAGAGTATTAAAATCTTGCTGCTAGAGATGCTATCCTCTAAGTGAAAACTTATCTTCCTTATGGGAAAGATGACTTCAGGGAACTCTCAGCTGGGAAAAGGCCCAGAGGTTTTTTTTTTGTTGTTGTTGTTGCTAAAATAATAATTAAAAAAATCCAATACATAGAATTAGTTACAGGGGTATTTTCCAGGTGAAAAACCTTACGGGAGTACTTGGCTCCATTTCGATGAGGTATGCGACCTTTTCACCCTATGTCAATGATATTTTTATAGAGTGTGTAAGAAATGTGAGTATAAAGAAAATTCCTTAAGATCATTCAATTTTTATTTAAAAAAAAAAAAAACCAAAAGAAAAAAAAAAGAAATCTCTCAATCAAAACAACATACAGATCTCCCTTAATGAAACTGATGAATCTGTATTCCTTTAAAGAATGGTAGCTAATAGAGAAAAACAGAGACAACCACTTGCCAGTGTTGCTGTAGGTTCGACAAATACAGTCTTACCCTTCAAAGAGCAGAGAATCCTACACTGGAGGTGTAATGGAGGTCAAAGGAAACCTAAGTCTTTCAGACCTTTAATAATTGTACCTGCCGTCCCCTCAATGGGCATGTTAAAGAGAATGCATATATATATTATATTTCTTGGAGGATAATTTGTATTTGCAGGAATCTACTAAGCACAAGTGGACTTCACTACTGTTACTTCTAAATACCTGTTGGGGTTGGCCCCGCTGTGTGACAAGTGAGGGAAAATGGAAAGAAAAATAGCTGGTCAGTCTTGGTTACCAAAATCTTGAGAAACTGGGGGAGTGATTGGGCTTTGACAGGTCAGTTTGAGAATGGGATGAATACAAAAAAGTGTAATCTGCAGAAAGCACCACTGATTAAGGGCATACGGAGATGTCTGCAGTGATGAAAATGTGGAGTCTCTGCTTTCGTTTTGCCGAGCTCTGTTGCAATAAGGTATCGGCACACACAGAATGTTAATAACAGTATTGTGTGTCTGTTCTGATAGTGCTTCGAACGGTACCTGTCAAACATATCATAACGCTCAACTATCTCTTTAATCATATAAGCAACACTCCTTACTACAAAAGCTATTGTAGTTGTACAATAGAAAGAACAACCATACATTATTTGAATAATGGACTAAAACTTTGTTCTTTAAATCATTTTTCTGCAGAGGGGAAAAAGTTTCATGTATTTTGGCTTAATTAAAAATAATGTAGTTACAGATGACTGTCATGCCACTGACTGATTTTTAAAATTCTTTTTTCTATAATAGTGTATTAAGTGTGTAGTCTGATATGCCATGAAATGCTGAAATAGCAATTACTAGTCCTTATTTAACTGTAACTGAGAAACTCTTTTCTCAGTTCTTTTATAGTGTAGCTACTGCTAGCATATTGCTAGTTAAATTTCAAATACCCTGAAAGGTATGTGGACAAAATGCTGAGATTATTTTGATGTGATTACAAATTTTGGTCATGTAAGTACATTTTTGTTCCAGAGTCCTTGAAATCATGTATTACCCAGACTTTCTGTTGTCCATTTTTAACCTTTTTGTGTTCTACTTTTAATCTGTTCTGTACTCTTCGTTAAAGCATGTGGCTCACCTTCTGTAGATGAATAGCTCAATGTATGAAGATGTATGCAACAGTTTGTGTGATATTTTAGAATGTATGCATGTGTCATGCTGGTTATAGATTGGTGATGATAAATTTGTTTGAGTAATGTGTATCTTATTTGCATTAACAGTTTAGCAGTAAGAGCATACTGTGGTCAAACTTCATGAACTAAGATAGCGGTCTCACATCTAATTGAGCAGGTTCTGAATGAATGATTTTCTGATACAGGTCACAATTGAACTTCTTGTTTCTCTTCTTCAGTGTGATAAAATGCTTAAGGGACACATGAAGGCATGTTTGTGTAACTCCTACTAATCTGAAGGGAATTTGTAAATGAATATTGAGAGGAGATGGGAGAAAGGGCTGAACCTGGTGGGTCACAGGGGTTTGTGGCAGGAATGTATCTTTATGTTTTCATTTAAGATGTTTTGGGGTTTTTTTTTACCTGATTTAGAATAACATCTGTTTGCCTTTTAATGTTGGAAATAACATCTCTATTTTCATCCAAGATGTTTTTGCCTTTTTGTCTCGTCCATTCTAGCATACAAGCAACTCATTAATAAAAAAAACATTTATACAGCGAGCTTGAATTATCACTTAATAAAACTTAAAACTGTAGTGTTGCAAATATATTCCTAGACAGTACAACTGATTTTGTGTGCTTGTCTGCTGGAGACATGGTGAGGGGAAGAGCCAAAAATTACTTTATATTACTGAATAATGGCAGAGGGTGGATTGGAATGATAAAATGATATGCAGAAATTATTAATCCATAACAATAGAATCAATATTGACATTTAAAATATTATGAACTCATAGCCCTACTGTACAAACTGCTGTGATAGCTGTGCTTTTAGGTGAAAGTAGCTATTTATATGCCTTATGGCTCAGTGTGATCATGTTGAAAGTATGAACCTACTCATCACAGATTCTGAGAAAGTACAGGTTAACATCCTCTGTGTTCTTTAGACCTATCTGATTACTTCAGCCTCCTGTGTTGACACAGAGAAAGAAACAGCTAGATTCCATGCTGGAAGAATAAGGTTTGCAAGCACCGACTGATATTAGGTATCCCATTGTGATACCTAAACCAAATTTTAAAAAATCAAGCATCCTTTTCAAGTTAAACTTGAGAAACAGAGAAAGGAACAGCAAAGATGTTTCTGAACACATTTGAAGGAGCACCATTTACTTTCAAAAGAGATCTTTCCCATCACTTGTGGATAGCTCCACCATGAAGAGCAATATCAAAAGATCTCAGAAAAGTAACTATTCTTTTATGTCTTTGGGAACTCAGATGCTTACAAGATTGTTTCTGAGAAAGAAAAGATTTGATCCTATTTTCAGTCCCTTGTTGTTGGCATTTGTGGACCACATGACTAGATACAATATTGCAGAAATATACTCTTAGTATGTGGATACAGTTCTGTTTCCCCTTGCAGCTCTAAAATAACAGTGCAATGTGGCCGTATGAAAACTCAGTATGGAAAATGTTTTTATTAATTTGTTTTGCATTCTATGAAATTGTTTTATTTAATATGCATATGGAGTTTGCTGGAGATCTTTAAGCTTAATAGGTCAGCTGCATTATTAAAGTAGAGAAATTAAAATTAAAATAGTCTGTGTTGTTTTTTATGAAAATATAGACTTAAAGTCACCTGTGATAATTTGTGAACTGGTTATTTCCAGTTAGAAAATTGTTGGGTTTAAACATCATCAAATTTAAACCATCAAAATTCCGTTATTTTTAATATGGAAGTAAACTATAAATTTATTAGTTCTTCAACAAAATGAACACTTGATTTACAAAATTAAGTGGTTTTGTGTTTACTGATGTTAGATCTTTATATCATAAGGCTTTATATTAACTTCTTAACTGTAGTGGTACTGTATTGAACATACAATAAATAAGCAGATATTTAATTTTAAAGATAATAATTTTTCATGTGTTCATAGAATTTCTGATAATTTTTTTATTTCTTGTTCTTTCCCTTCAATAAAAGCAGTAATAAGTATATTTTGGAAACTCTTCATGCTGCAATTAACCTTTCTTAATAATTGATTTTCATTTTGTGCTTTGACTTTCATTCATTGTATATCATACTTCTGTCCTGTGTAGGCATTCTTTATATTACAACACTGATTTATTTTTCCACTTTCAGTTTAAAAAACTTTAGTGGTAACATGAACCATGATGGGTAACCATGGTCATCCCATCAAGAAGTGTTATTCAGATTAATGTCAGTAAACCCTATGTATGAGGCACTTGTCATTATTTGGCCCCCTAGCATTTGTCAGTGTGGCAGTCATATCACAGGCACACTTAATATGCAGAGAACATATTTGTTGAAACACATGGTTCAGTAAATATCAGAAGCCTTTGTTTTTTAAAGTTAGATGTAGGTAAAATATATCTCACTATGAGCTGTACGTAAAATAGATCTCAACGTGTGCATATAGAGACTGAATGAACAGTGCCTGAATGCATGACATTTTTAAAGTTTTCACTAGTTAGAAATATTCAGTTATAATTCAGTTATAATATATTATCCATACGGTACAGAATAACAAATTGACACTAGTATTTATTTGGAGTAATAATTTTCAGCATTAATTAAGGAAAGATGTTATGTTATTGAGTAATTAGCAAACACCACCCCACCCCCACTTCCCCAGGATGTCATCTGCTTAGAAATTGTAGAATTCACTACTTTCATTCATGACAGGCAAGTCCTTTTTGGACTAAAGTTCCTCTCTTTTTCAGAGCATTACAACAGCTGCAGTTTGAGCTTGAAGGGTCTGAGTGGCTGAGATAACATCACAAATAGTATTGCATCTCAGAAAGTGTAATTCAACTTTCCACTTTTGGGTGCTTGGTTATCAGAAGCACTGAGTCCCTGGAATTTCTATTGCAGTTGTGCAACAAATTTTAGAAGCTAGGTGTTATAAGGAATTTCCCCAGAAAATGGTAGGCATTAGCTTTATTTGTACTTCTTAAATGTTCCAGTCTCCCTCTTGAGGTATTAATGCTGTATGATAGAAGAAACAGAGCTTTTGCTTTTTCTTGGTGGTTGTAAAAACACATTTTAAATTCATCAGGACAAAAATACATGCATTAATAAAGGTATAAGGGATGATTCATTTGTGATTTTGCTCAGAGGAAACTTTAAACTATTTGTTACTGTGTAGATACTCCAAGGAAAAAAATGCAGAATAGATGATGCTGTTCTAATTGCAAAGTCTTCCTTAGCTATCTTCTCCCTCCTCCTGATTCTTTTCCTTTCCCCCTCCCCCTCACAGCTTTTTTAAACAATTATGTGCATTGTGCTCCTTAATGGTGCATAGTTACTGTAAAGATAGATGTCCTCAAATAATGAGTTTCTAATAATAATCAGAGGCACTTAGATTAAACTGGTTTTGTATAGAAACCTTACAGTATGAAAAAGTACACCTAAAATCCTGAGATATATTTACAGGAGCTAAGCCTATTTACAGAAAACTAACCCAATTTTGTATCTGTACATGTGTGCGGGGTGGGGGCAGTGGAGGTGTATTGACTGTGTGTGCCTACGTTTTTGTCCACCTGCTTTAAAGACTTCAGAAGATTTTTGGTTTTTTAGTATGGATTTCTATTTTGCTTTCTGATAACAGAATATGTTTTAAAATCACAACATACTAATTAGCTTCTGTGTTTACACTGGAAAGCTTGCATCCCTTCACATGACTTTTACCCGCACTCTTCTTTCGATCTGTTGCTTCCCCCACCTCCCATCCTCCACCCCCACTCCCTGTGAGGTTTATTACATTAGCTTTGTTGCTTTCTTCCTTGTTCAGAAGTTCTGAAGGCACGTAAATGAAAGTGCTAAGTACAGTAACAGATAATTGTTACTTGAAAGAGTTGTTGCTACATTGGTTGGGAATAGCATCTTTCCTAACAGGTACTGAATCAGCAAGGTTGTACAATAAAAAGAGCAAAAAAGTTTAACTTATTGTTTAGAAATACATATGCCATTTAAATGGAAACAAACCCCCAAATCTCCCACATACCTTTTGGGGTTTGGAGAACAAAAGCTTACTCGTATGCTCCAAATTCCCCTGGGCCTTAATTTGCAATACCATTATTTAAGCCTGGCTGATACAAACCCATTGCAGAGAAATAGAATCTTTCCTTCCTATCTTTTCAAAGCCATTCTATGCCCTCTTCCTACCCTATGCCTACCCACATCCCCCAGCACCCCCCTCTTCATTCACAGCCTCTTGGTCTTACCCTGCCACTGTGAAACTCTTTTGTATTTGAAATGTAGTAAACAGGAAAATAGTGAGCTTATAAAACACAGAAAACTGCCATTCTGCATGGTTTTACCGACATCACTACCAACACATATGTAATTCTATATTTTGACTAAGAGAAAGGCTATAATCACTTTAATATCTGTTGTGTCCTCTACCAGGTGACCTGTAGTAGTTTATTGTAAAGATAAGCACCCCTGATATAATAAGTTGTTTCTTCTCTAAGTCAGATCTTATAGAAAATATTAACCATAAAGTGAGGAGAAACTTGTGCCTGCTAGACATGCTTCTGGGGTGCCAGGCTCTCTGGATCTCATCTCCTGGGTACCGTACTGGCGTTGTCAGATGCTCAGCTGGAAGCTATTCTGGAACAGAACTGGTTTTGGGTATAATCCCTAACACCTGAGAGTAAATACAGGCATCACTTTAGCTTGATGCAGCGTTGAGCATTACAGCTGTATTTATTTTGCTGCTAATAGAATGGCAGCCTACTTTGTCATTAAGAGGCTTGTCTTTTTGAAATTGCAATTGAGGGGTAATACTGAGTGTTTGAGTTAGTGGAAGGAGCTAAGAAATAGATGAGCTGCGTTCCTGACTGTGAGTGGGAGGATGGTGAGTAATACGTGTCTTGGCATGGCATCTGCCAAAAGCATTTCTTCTCTTCCCCCCCACTACGCTCTTCTAATGTTGAAAGGTGTAAGGTATTCTAATAAGCAAAATGAAAAAGAAAAAAAAAGTGAAAGGGAAAAAAACTTCCAAGCAAGTCATTATAGCACATCTCAATGACTGTGCCTCACACTTAATTTAATTAGAAGACAACTGCACTGGAAAACTGGTCATTTTAGTCATAGTTAACAACTGGTTCTCTCCTACCCCCACTCAGAACTCATTATATGCCACATTGTATAATGTATTTTCTACAAGAAAATTAAGTATAAATAGGTATTGTGTAGTTACAATAATGAAGTTTTCATGAAAGATATTAACTTATCATTTAACTATGCTTTTAGAGGAGAAAATAAATATTTTTCTTCTGATGTTTCTTTTTTACTATATCAAACAGAAAAAACCCTGGTATCAAATTGGGATGTTTTCTAAATTTTTAAACAAAAAACTGACTGCATAGTTATTAATATGTTCATTATGTGGTAAGAAGGCACTGAAGGAAGTGAAACCTTGTATATATATGCATGTTTCTTGTAGGATAACTATTTTCAGAAGGGATTGCTGTTATGTTGTAAAATAATTTACTAGTGTATGGTTTCTGAAATGGTGTGGGTAGTTCAATGCTGGATTTCAGGCAAGAAAGTTCCCTAGTTAGCTGTAATAAGACTTACTTGCTGTCAGTAGTAAGATAATAAGGATAAAATATAATGTATGATTTAAGGAAAAAATTATCTATTTGCATTTGTCCACCAAATTCCACTTGGTGATATCTTTGTTGGGCTGAGCTATTAAGTACTCTATGGACTGTGTTTCAACTAGTGTATTATTGACTAGGTATATTAGAGCTTTTTACTTACTGCCAATATAAAATTTGACCCCAGTTTTATCCTGAGATGTTTTTGCCTTTAAAAGTATCCACACTTCATGAGTACTCTGGTGATTAAAAAAATTCATTGTTGTTATTTGGGGGTGTGTCTCTATGTTACAGTAAGAGTAACTTACTGAATTGATGTTGAATAGATTTTATTTTCTTATGTTGATTCCAAAGTTCAACTATGGGAATGCTGTATCATCTCAAAATTTTAAATCAACATTTTATGCACTGTGCCAAAGCACCCATGAGCTTGTTAAGCAAAGACTTTTTCAATTATATCTTGTGTTTATGTATGTATTTATACTTGACAGAAATCCTTTAGAGGTTTGGTTTTTCTGTATTAATGCTTACAGTGTGTTAGAGCACATAAAATATGGCAGAGATGTCAGTAAAACCATGCAGAATAGCAGTTTTCTGTGTTTTATAAGCTCAATATTTCTCTTTTTATTGCATTTCAAATACAGGAGTTTCACAGTGGCAGGGTAAGACCAAGAAGCTGTACTTACAGATCTAGTTCTGGTAGCTTCCACTGTATTTTAGTAGCTGCTGAACAGTTCCTTGGCCACACGTCCAGCCTCTAGAGGGCACAGCAGTAATCTCCTCTGCCAGACCCTCACCCACACAATCATCTACACGAAGTTTTAATGCTGGCACCTACAAAGAGAATTCCACTTCTGTGCATTAAGGAAAAAAAAAAAAAATCTCTGTATTCCTCATTTTCCTGGAGTTTTGCTGCAGTAAGTGATTTCCTTTTTCCTTCTTTAATCTGGGAAATGTTTCTGTATTTGCCTTTCTTTTTTTTTCCCCCTGGTGGTGATCTTTATTAAAGTAGACTCAAACCCATTATATTGCTGACTTGCAGATATTTATTCACCTGGTACAAACATTTCTTTAGGTATACACTGCTCTTTGCTGTAGTAAAGACTACAGTACAGAGCATTTGAGACTTCCACAAATAGGTACTAAAATTCCTTATGTACTAAAATCTGGATAATCCAGGTGGGATTAAACCTAGTTAATTCTGCTCCAGTTGCATAGGTTCAATTGCTCAACCCTTTTCTATTGTGAGATGCCATATTACAGCTTTTTATTCTCCTATAGATTAATGTTACTAATGTTGATATTTATGTGAAGTTATACTTGTTCTCCAGTTCACTGTGATTCTCTACTTTAGTATATCACTATTAGCAATTGGGTCTTCAAGAATTCATATTAATCTGATGGTCTGCTTTGAATTTTCCTTAGATGTCCTCATGTAGAACAAAAAAAGCAAGTATTCCTGGATTTGACACCAGGGATAAAGCCATCCTCCAATTCATAGTTTAGTTTTGTTCTAAGACTTTATGTTTAGGGAGAAATGCATATTGAAGAAAAATTTGTTGCATAGTGTCATTAACCACATACACAACTTTTCTTAGTAGTGGTATAAGCTGAGCAATTTCTGCTTGAAAAAATGGCATGAATACAGCATTTTAGCTACATATTTAATGATGAGCAGTAAAGCTTTACATCATTGTTGGGTTTCTAAGTTTCTGCACAACATAAAAAAAGGAGGAAGGCTGTGATCTTGTTTATTTTGTAGGTCACCTTGCTATGCTCAGTTCCCATTTCCTAACCTTTTCTTCAAAAGTAATTAAAATAAAAGTTGTTTGGTTTATGAAGTGAATAGTGTCTGCTTTATAGGTGGTACTAGACCAAATTTTATTGGGGAAGTTTGACAACATCCTGTGAACAGTTCAGAAAATTTAGGTAGTGTGTTGCCAATTTGAAGCAATCCCATTTCCAAAATTTTTCATTGCTTTAAAATGTCAAAGAGTTTTTGTTAGTCTGAGGATAATGGCAGTTTATGGAGATGCAGGGGAAGAATTTCCAAGACATAGTACAATCTGTAGAAGTGCTACGTCAAACTTTTATGTCTTCATCACCTGTGACCAACAGACAGTTAACTTACTGGAGAAATAACTGTGACATTGTTTTGCGATTCATCTAATCCACTTTTTCCCAGGTGCTGAGACAGTCACTAGTGTGTCACTTCAGGGGCTGAGACAGTCACTAGTGTGTCACTTCAGCCTTGGCACACACCCAGATTTGCAAACTTGGTTCTTCATTCCATGCTGTGGGGTGGAGCTCTGCAGTAAAACTCTCCAACATACTGAAACCTCAACGAAAATAGAAGGTGTAACACTGGGAGGGTGTCATGGTCAACTCCTTTACAAACCTGATCTCTGCAGGGTTAGGTGTACTCTAAGAATAAGCTTCTGCTATCATGGAAATAGGTTGAAAATATAGTTAGGGTATCTGTTCAGTCTTAAATAACCAAGTTTTTTGATGACATAGTTGTTTATCATCAGATACTGGTCCTGCTGTTCTGCCTGAGAGGGAACATTCTTATTTTGCTAACTGCTGATAGAGGATTGGTATCATCCAAGTATATCCCTTACTTTTGTCCTCCAAACCCAAATATCCTCAGTCTTTCTCTTCCACTGTCAAGTCCGTGGCTTTTACAGCTTGTTCTGAAAGCCCAAACAAAATCAGGCTGTACTAAAGTTAGTGGGGGGAAGCAAGCAAGTCCTAGAGCCAGAATTGTCCCCATAAGGGACACAGTGCCTGGGTGCTGCCAGCATGCCTGATGGCTCTGCCCACATCACCTGTGGCATTGTGGTGGCAGGCAGAGCTAACTGAGTCTTGGCTGGTTCAAAATAGCAGGAACAAACTAATATGATGTGAATGTATTGATACAATTTATAGGATTTAAAACAAAAAAAAGAAAGTTTTATTGCGAAAATAATTCAAAGTCAATTTTCATGGGGAATATTAAAGCACCAAGCAAGTCCAATGTAAACTAAATGACAGGTCACTGACTTTGGTTGCTGGAAGTGTATGTGTCATGTCTTTTGTCTGAATTTAGAAAAATGTGAATTTTGTCCTTGTGGTGGAACATTGTACCCCTTAAACATAGGACAGGGGAGAAGAACAGCAAAGGATTTTTTTTTTTCACTCCTGAACAAATGAAAGCATGAGCAAAGCCACCTTGATTTTAAAATTCAGGCTTCAAATCTCTCTTTAAATCATTTTTAATAGACACTAAGTTATAAATCATCCAAGCAATTACATGAACACAGGAGTGGGGCCTAGCCTCAGCTTCAGCCCCAGATGTTTCTTGACTATAATAATGGCCCAACCCAGATATTTACAGCTTAATTTCTCGTCATGTGCACTTGTCCATAAATGGTTCCTTTTCCATTTCCAGTTCAACAACTGAACAACATATAGTAGAGTGTGATTCAAATTTGAATAATGGCAAATTGTGGATAGAGACAATTTACCTTTGGAAACTTTCAAGTCCATTTCCAATATTTAAAATGTAAGGTAACTCTTGAACAGAGAATGATAGATTGGCCCCCTTTGTTGTGTTCTTCACTTTTTTTTTTTTTTTTTAATCTATTATTGTATATAAAATCTGGTTTTATCCATTCCTGGTTTTAATTTTTTTTTTTTGTTTGTTTAGCTTTGCTGCAGTTCTGAGCAGAGACTTTTTTCCCCTCCTTTTAATGCTATGCCGTCTAGCATGACTTGCACTGCAAGCCGGTGCATCTAACCTCGCTGCTCTCTCCATTCCTGTCCTGCTTACTGCTCCTGCCAAACAGCCCAATGCTTGAAACTAAACAAATTGAAAATAATGATTGGTAACCATCTGCTGTGCTGAAATTCCACGTACAGCAGTTAACTCCATTTTACAAAACAACTTCAATCTAGTGAATTACAGTGCAGTTCTTGGTGGCAGCAGATAGCAACAAGCAGTTTGGAGTTCCTCTAGACAAAGCAGTTAACGTAGGGAGCATTATGCAGAGTCATTTGGTGGTGTTGGGATGGTGGGGGGATACTTGTACCATCAGACAGTTCAGTGTAATGCATTTTAAACTAGAGGGAATCTGACCATGGCCTAATTGTTTCCTCAGATTAAAAAAGAGGCTGGTCCATAAAACTGGGCCGACAGGCGATCTTGCAAATCTCCTTTAGCTTGGTTTTCTGTTTCTGCCGCTGAGTGCAATACTATAAGGAACGTGTTTGGCTTTCAGTCATTTCCATGTGACTTTTGGAATGCCCAATGAAAACCTCAACCAAAAATTAGGTTGTATAGCTGGTCAAAGTATATTGAAGAAAAATAATTAATCATAGGTTTTCTATTGGAGTAACTTTTATAGATACAGAACTGTAACAAGTAGCATTCTAAAAAGTGATGGACTGCCAATCAGCAGACATTCAAATAACTACAGACTATGATGTAATATTAAAATAGGCACCATTATTATCTATGTTTTTAATTCCAATTATTTGAGTTTAGGTTTTGATTGTGAGTAAAGAAAGTTGCTTAAAATGGGCAGTATATTGAGTTCAAAGGACCCATACAGTTCATAAATTCTCTGGTGTCTACTGGATTTTTCATCAGGGAGACTTCCAATAAAAATGATCTATTTTAGAAATAATATTGTTTAGTAGGTTGAAATGTGGTGTAATAAAATTAGACCTTCAGTCTTCTAAAGTTACTACTTAGATGGCACCCTTGGGATGGTAAAATGGCTGTATAAGCAGATGAATCAGACAGTTTCACTGATGGATACATTTGTCAGTCTCCGTTACAGATATAATATATTCTTATATCTGTAATCCTGACACTGTTACATCCAAATGAAATCAACATGAGGTTGTCATCTTTAAGCAAATATGTTAAGTGTTGTCTTTTGTGCTTTGGATTTGAAAGAAAGGGGCCCAAGGGAGCCAGCATCATGCAAATGGAACAAATCCCATTTCTTCTGAGCTGTGCTGTTTCCCCCTTCATGGCAGCTGGCTGTGTTATCTTTGTGTGTTTCTCTGAGTGCTGACAATTCTTTCAGTGATCTAAGTTAGGGCACATTAGAAAGTGGAAGCAGCTGTCTGTCGTTATACTGAGAGACGTGTTTGCTCTACTGCAAAGATGAAGGACCATGAATCCTTGACACACTCTCTCCCCCCTCCCCCTTTACTTTCCAACATGATCAACATTCAGACGCACAGATTGTCTGCTTGGACAGTTTTTTGTTCTGACTGACAGCATCTGGCATAGACAAATTTAAAAATACATAGCATGCCATGCTTGGAATTGGAACATCCCTTCTTTATTAATCTTCTCATTTAAACCATTCATTTACATTTCAAGAAAGGTTACAGCTTGATGTGGTTGAAACATTTATTTTAAATGAATAACCTCCTAATGAAATACCTCAAATGAACACCAAACAGTCAGTGTTTATTAAAAATTACACCTGATTAGTATGGCCTTAGAACTGTAGTGAAGATATAAGATTTCCCCATTGTCTCAATCCATAATAAAGAAAAAAAAGAACAAATGTTTAGCATGTATAAGGGTAATCTTTTTTTTTTTTAAACCACAGAGCTAAATGAGAGTAGTGTTTTCACTTGCAACCTCCCATCATTTTCAAGAGTACTGTGTTATAAAGCAGTAGCCTTTAAAATGCTGTTTATCTAATTAAAAATGATTTTGCTGGAACAGTACATTTAAAGGAAATGCCTAAATACAGCATTGTTTTGTTTTATTCTGCTAACACATTTATGATTTGAGAGACAAGATGCTTTATGATTTTATGTAATCTGAAATCCTATATATATTTTTTTCTACTGGAAAATATTCACATATTTGTATACAGTACTTTACTAGTAAAATAGGACTGAAATGGTGGACCACCCACTAAAATGTTTATGCACGTGCACATATGCACACGTACATTCTGTGCACTCTCATCTTCATGATCCAGGTTAGCAATGCAGACATGCTTGTCTAGCATTTATGTAAAAATAATATGAAAATTGGCTATACCAGTCAGAATATGGTCTTGAGTCCATGAAGGGAGGGGGAAAAACCTCTTCTTGTACTAAGCATTTTAGATGCTTTATTGGATTGCAGCTTTAACTATTTGCTGTACATTAAAAAAAAAAAAAATCTTCCAGAAGGAATTGCGGGGAGTGAGGGGGAAGACCAGTTTTATAATAAAATAGAGGACTGTTCAAGTGCTTGGCAGTAAATATGTAAAACAAGTATCCTGGCTTATTTGGAAAGAGAAGCTGTAGCAGACAGGCTCAATTAACAATTGTAAGCAGGAGAGGACTTGTATTCCTTTGGTAAATGTAGGAGAGGTCATTTGCTTCAGGATAAAATCTGACAAATTTCAGATATAGACATAAAGGCTGGAATAAATATGACAAAAGATTTTCAGTTGCACATCAAGCATTTTGTATTTGCAATGGCCATTTACATTTTTTCTCAGTGAATAGATTTCTTTTTTAGTAGTGTTTTCCTGAATAATATGTTCTTAAATTAATTGACTGTGAAACAAGCATTTTGGGACAATAGGAATTTTAATACAAGCTTGAAATATAATTTTGCTTTTTAAAAAATTCTTTTAGTAATGCCTAATCTATTTTTCTTTTTCTGAAGGAAGCGCTAAGATGATAAGTTTTCAGCACAGCTTTTATTATGCTAGTTATGTGTAGTCTGACAAATGAAATCAAGTTTTATTTTAAATGAAATCACAGTTTTTCCCCTCACAAACTGTTCCATTTATGTGATAAATTTCTATTATTTATTTATTTATTTAATGACTAGTTATAAAGGCTTGTACAGATATGCATCTGTAAGCAAACTGGGAATAGGTTAGAGAACACAATTCCCTGGTGTAAAAAGCAAGGTTTAGCAGTAATGCTTTTAATCTGGACTTGTAGAGGATTCGGGAGCATCCATAGATCTGCTTCAGTAATTACCATACCCCAAGTGGCACTGGAAGAGACATTTGCCTAAAAACTTGATGTCTTCATTACACTGTTTACATTTTAATTAGAAACATGAAAATTAGTGATTCATATGGACAACTATAGTTTAAGTGGGTTTGCTCACCATCCAATAAATCAGAGGGGAAAAAAAGGAGGGGGGTGGGATAAAAAAAGGCAACCCTACAACCTGCATCTACAAGCAGCAAACCCTCTCAAACCTTACAGTTGTAATAAACAGTTTGCTAAGAATCATTCATGGGAATAACGTGTTGATATTAGAAGCTGGTTAAAATATGGTTTGTATTTTATTAGAGAGGAAATTTTTATGTAAATTAGAGACTGTTATTTTAAAGGTAATGCTAATTGCACTCGATGTTACGTGTATGTGATTGGGGTGTGTGTGGGATCCACATATGTAGCTTCTGTGTGTACATAAATCCATACATTGTAGCTATATTAAGGAGAAGAATTGGTGTAGGAATATTTTGGCAGTTATGAGCACTATGTATGGCTGCAGAGCAACCAGTTTAGCCTGTTTCAGTGTGTCTCCATAAATACATGTAAACATTAGTATAGCTGCGCACAGAGATGCACACATACAAATACACGTGTGTGTGTGCACAGAGGCAAGTGAGGAGATGTAGATAATTTGCCCCTGAATTTTTGAATGTACCTGCCAGCACCAGTGGCCTAAAATCATTCCATCCAGGAGTGATGGGGAGAAGCAGCGGTGCCTGTCAGTGTCCCTGCCTGAGTCAGCAGCATGTCCACTGCCTGTGCCGGGCGACAGTCACTCATCCAGCCCTGCCCTCCCCGGGGGCCGTCGGCCTCCTCCGCACCAAGGAGAATGACCCCTCTGTCTGGCACGCTCAAGATCCTGAATCGCACCGCATCGGTGTGCGAGTTCAAATCCCTACTCCTGAAGGCAGAGCTGGGATTCCAGCTAATGACTCAGAGATACAGAGGGTCAATGCACTGGTGATCTGGAGTACTGAGCCATTGCACCAGCTTAGTTGTACTTTTTTTTTTCCCCCTCCTTCCATAACTTACTGTCTTACCTCCACATTTCCACCCCCATTCCCTTACGATAAAAGTGGTGATATGCAAAATTGTGTTTCTTCTTTTAAGAATACTTAATGGGTCATATTTCTCCAGATTTCAATTTGATCCACTTGATTTAAAAAAAAAAAAAGTTTTGTTTGGGGGAACATGGGAGAATTGTTTTCTACACTATTAACTTTGTGTTACGTTAGTTCCATATAGGCTGTTTTGGACATTATGTGAATAATATATGGATAGTCAATTTTTTTGAATGGGAGAGCAAGCCTCAGTAGCAATAAGTAAAAACTTGATGGTTTAATATTAATGTTTTTTTTTTTTCTTCAACCAAAAATGAGTAAGTTTCCTTCTCCATTGCTTTTTTTATTGGATTTTTTTTTGTTGCAATCCTTAAGATTTGTAAGGTAATCTTTTCCTCTAATTGTCACTGCATTCTGTTATTTTCTTTACATATATATATATATGAATTTACGTGTGTATGTTTATATTTTTTCCTGTTTATATTTTTCCTACCTTAGCTTTTTAAACATGACATGATATACCTCAGAATAAGCACTTTATAAAGATATTTTGCATTTACCAGTATGAATCACATTTTTGTTCCTTTTGAGCCACAGAATAAGTAAACCCAGGTATGCCTTGTGGCTATTTTAATGCTTTATGTAAGCGTTTCACGTGCCAAAAATACACAATAGTATCTCTTTTTTTTTTTTTTTTTTTTTTTTTTTGCATTTGTTTTACTGTTAAAATAGTGTTTCAGTTTATGTCAAACAGTTTCATTTTATGTAAAGATTTGTTTTCCTTTTTCTTAATTTTTTTTCAAATTATTTTAGCATTGTCTCTAATTCATGGTAATTTGGAAGCACTGCAATGAAGTAACTTGGGTGCACACTTTGTAGTGCGATTGACTTAGTGACAGTGCTATGTCTTCATTTGTTCTGGTTTTTCTTTTCTTTTTCTTTTTTTTCTTTTTAAACACATCTCTTTGGGTCTAGGCATGTTATAAATGTGACTGAACAGAACTGTTAACATCTGCAGAGACAGAAACATGCTGCCTGCTTGTACGTACTGCTAAATTCTAATAGTTTTGTGCTATCTGTTAAATTCAGCGTGCTTTTTGCATTGTGGCACGGAACAGTTGTGCTGTGAGGGAAGCTGGCTGCCTGCCAGCCATCGACTATGAAATCCCGGGTACCTGAGAGCTTATCAGTTCTTTTGATTTGTAAAAGAAAAAGTGATGAAAATGTTGGTAAACTGCCATGAAGGTTTAAGGCTGCTGGAATAAGGAGCCGTGTAATCAGATTGGAAAATGGAGCTTGAGATTCTCTGCATGTGAAGCAGTCGCCTGTGGACCTACTGAGATGCTGTGCAAGTGCCTGAGCTGACCACTTTGTTAGCAAATCAGCTTGTTTGCTGCAGCAGCAGGGTAGAATAGGCTCGTCCTTGTGATGGTATGTAACACAGGTAATATGTCTTGCTTTGCACAATGTAATCAGCTTGCAATTAGCTCACTCTACATTAACCTTCTTGATATTTTTCCCTTTCGTAAGACTGTGCACTTTAAACAATTAACTATAGAAAGTAATCCTTCAAGCAAATCAAAGCAATCCTTTAATTTTATCACCCTGCTGAAAAAGTATCAGGTGGTCAACTGGTCTTCATCAGCTGCTGGAAATTCTCAGGCTCACTGTAGCGTGGAGAGGTTCTTTAACCCATTCACATTTAGAAAAATGTCAAGATTTTATATTTTTCACGTAATATAATGCTGCATCGTGAAACTGCAATTGGAATTGTTTTAATGAAAAGCCTTGGGAGAGCCCTTTCATATACAGACAGCTTTTATGCTTCTGTTTGTTTAGGTATTTCCATACACTACCTCTCAGAAAGCTTTGATGACACAGCCACTTGTACTGATAATTCCACTGCTTCACCTCCAGTGAACTTGATTCACTAAGGTTGAAGAGAACAAGGCTATCGTTGCTGATCTTCTGCGCTGCTTTTTAATCCTCTGAAATAAAAGCCAGATAATGGTAAAATTTGTGTGGTAGGCAAATTTCCTTTTTGGTAGGAGAATGAAAGTTTTAATGCCATTTGTGGAAAATTGAAGTTTCTAGCTAAGAAAAATAAAACTTAAATTAAGAGAGCAGAACATTACATGCCTTGTTGCTATTTGAATGGCTTACCCAGCCAAAAGTTCCTTTGTCTCTTTGATAGTTTTAAATTTCATTACAGCTAGAATTTACCAGAGTCATCCTGTAAAATATGTGATTATTGATACCCTTGTATTATTGTATAATAATATTGTATTATTGTATAATAATACAATATAATATGCCTGGTATTTCATGTAAAAGCTTGCTTCTATTTAAATAATTGTTTGACATGCATTGCTTATTTCTAAACTTAAGTCACTCAACAGTTACGCTCATATGAATAGGAGCAGTGAAATTACTGACAAACATGTTACAAATAATAGTGCTGTGAATGAGCCTTATTCATACTACATTCATTATATGAAAATAAATATTGTTGGTAATATAAGGCTGTAATAAATAATGATCTGAAACTTCTGTCCAGATATTTTGTTTAGAAGACGTTGGAAATGGTCAGCAGCTGCTTTGCCACCCTCTACAAAAAGTCGTTTAATTGAATTCCAGTAGATCAGAGCAATAAACTGAACTTATAATATGTGATCTGCTTTCACCAATGATATCTGTGAAAGCAGTATTGACTGGCTGTGTTAGAGTTATCTTTTATCTCTCTTTGTAGAATGTGAGCATGTTTTGAAAGTACAAAGGTAGATCCTACTAATCGTATTGCATTTATCATATTTAATGTTGGCTTTGGCTCAATTCTAATATGTATAAAAATTCTGGAATTTATGTGCACATCTGTTTTTTGTGTGTCCCATTTAAAAAAAATAACCTGCATACATCATATGCTGCAAAGAACTACTTTATATTCTTTTAGAGGACAAACTCCATTAGATATGCACTTACTGTACATTGGATTGTAAATCTTACAATTTAATGGTAATTCAGTGAGCAGTTATTGCTTCTGTGGCCTTTTTTCTTTCTTTTTTGTCCCATCTCACTTGTGAAATAGGGTTACCCTTTACAAGTGTCACATCCATAGATTCATCTTTTGTACTCTATAGTTGTTCCTAGTGCATCATTCTAAGTGAAAAGAAAAATAGGAAGCCAAAGCTACAGGAGGGGCACTGGGGGAGGGAGGTCTATACATAGAAATACAGCATATAGCAGCAGAAAGACCAAGGCAGTTTAGCATCAATCTAACAGATTAAAATTTTGCTGTAAAGGTACATTTTCTTTAACCTCATTCTCATTCGTTTTCCCCTACCACTGTAGTTGGCGTTTGAATTCCCAGGAAGCAGAAATGGTGTCTTAATGATACGAGTCTTTTTGCCTCGCTTACACTGCTAATACTCTTATCCCTTTTCTGATATGAAATACTTTTTGCAGAAACAATATACACATTTGTAAAGAAATTATAAAAGGATTCTCCTTTTGAAGATAATGAGTTCTCTTCAGGAACTGCAGGTTACGTGAAACACAAATGAGCTCTAAGTGGAGGGATTTAAAGTCCTGCTACAGCATTTAATTTCTTGAGGAAAGGAGTTCAGTTCAAGGTTAGCCTGTTATTGTGGCACTGGCAACTACTTCTCTCATTCCTGTTCTTCTGCCAGCAGTACTGCACAAAAGGCAGTCATTTTTATTTAATACGTAGGGAGGTATTAATCACTGCAGTGTTTTGTCGCAAAAATTTGTCTTATCAAATTCATTGTTTCACCACTCATGACAATAATAGGTGTTTAATTACTCAATAAGAGCAGTTTATAGATTCCATTTTTCCTGTTTGCTGGACAAATGGTATTGATTTTGTACTTTGATGCAACATGAAACCGTATTAAACACAATTAGAATTCTAAAGCTGGTAATGTGTATCAGTTATGGTAACTGAGCTCCTTGCTGAAGAAACTGCATCTTCCAAATTTTAACTATGTTTAAATTCCCAGGAGGAGAAACGATCTTTAAGGACATTCCTTTTATTGCATGAGCTCTTGATGTCTTTTTTTTTTTTTCCTTGTTTTTCACTAGCATTTATGCTTGCTACAATCTTTACATATTCAAGACAAATGGTTTATGTAATGTTTTTTCAGTTAATAGTCCCTTTAGTGGTAATAAGTTGTAAAGATTCTGACCTACTCAACAATTTTACCATTTTCTCATCCTACCTTCATGCCATAATTATGAACAAGATACCTTTTGTGAAAAATAAAAATTATGTACCCCAAGCTTGAGTTTGGACGGTAAAAATGTATGAGGCTGGAAAGACAGAAGACTTTTGCTATTTTTCCTAGAACTCTGTTTTCTTGAGAAGGTGGCTATTAAGCCACATATGGGATGTTCTTTTACTTTCTTTATTTTATTTTTAGTACTGATTATTATTATATTGTCATTCATGACATGTTTTTTCATATATCAATACCTACATAGGCTTGAGTATTTTCTTTGGGTAGAATTTTAGTGGATTTACAGAAGTTGCATTGGCAGAATGATTGTTTATTGCTTCCTTTGTGGTCAGTACATTTTTAATTACAATTCTTTTCTACTGCTGGTGCTTGTGTAACAATTTTCAGTTGGGAGTGCTTAATGTTTACATATTTTGTTTGTTTTTGTTTCCAAAGAGTCAAAATTAAAAGGCATGAATTGAAGGGGAGCATACTCGAGTATCTATATCTGAATCAAGAAAAGAAAAATGATTCCTGTCAATGTGCATTCCATTTTACAAGCTTGCTTAAGTAACCAAATCATATGATATTTGTTCTTCGTTGACTTCAAGCTTCTACGTAAAAGAATTGGATAACATCCTTAGTATACAATTTCTAGTTTTTCTTCTTTAATTTTATTTCTAGGTTCTGCTTGTAGCTTATATTTTACCTCATTTAGTTGGGGTTGAATATTTCTTAAAAATAGAGACAGAATTTGTGAAAAATGTACCATGACTGAAAAATATTTTTGAAGAAAGCATGTTATGGATAGTAATATCTGTGCTAAATTTTTTCTGCATCTAAACACTTTCAAAGTACAAGTTAAGTAGGGAAAGTAAATGCATTTATTTGAAATACTCATTGAGTTGCATATGAAGATGTGGTGTGTGCTTCTTGGGGAGCATGGTTAGTATCAAGAAACATCCATTGTTTAATCACCAGTTTTTAAAGGAAGGCATATTTTTGTTTACTTCTTTGGGGATCTGTTCATATTGCAGTTTCACAAAATGTGTATTAGCGTACCTATATTCATGATCGTGTTATAATTGTTTCACATCTTTTGCAGAATATTCCCTGAACTCTGAAAACCTCCAATTCCTTATTTAAGCTTACTTAAGAGCTTCAGTGGGACTACTCATGCTTAAACTTAAGGACATGCTTAAGTGCTTTGCTGAGTCAAAACTTTATACTACTTGGACCTTCTTGTTTCTCCTTTCAGACAAATGATTTATTTCCTATGTGTTCTGAATAACTTGGATACCAATGGTTCATTCAATTGTTTCCGTTTTAGGCAGTGAGTTAGGTGTTCTTTGCTTTATGAAAATCAATACAAATTTCAATTACACAAACAGCAGGTGAGACATTAAAATTAAAAGGATGTAGGATGCACATTTTGATCTGTGGTGATGTCTCAGCTATCCAGATGTTATGGGAAAATTGAATAAATCTAAGTGGGATTCTGAATAATTGAATATATTGTTCTTATTTATTTGGATTACTGTAGCACTTAGAGGTCTCAACCAAGATGGTGACCTTGTTGTGCTGGTATTGTAAAAACATGTAGTGAGAGACTGTTCTGCGTCAGTGGGGTTACATTCTAAATAGCTGAGATGCACAAAGGTTAATAGGGACACAAAGAGGCGCTGAAATGTGAAGAGACTTGCCCAAGGTCATATAGCAGGTCAGTAGCAGAGCCGTGAGTTAAGCCTACATCTCTGGACTCCTATGCACTAGATTGCTTCTCCAATGATTAAACTATCTGCCTTTAATAGCTATTGAGGGAAGTAATTGTCTTTGATTTAGCAGGGAATTTTGGACAGTGATATTTTTTTGCATTTCTTCTTGGTTTTTGCATGTCATAGCAAATCTAGAGATATAATTCAATAATACGGCAAGGAACATTAAAAGCATGATTCTTATTTTGCCTCACTTATTGCAAATTTTGCAAGTACTTCTGGAGAGGTGGATGTTGTTTCATAGAGTGCTAGCTACAGCTGCTGATGTTTGTTGCCGACTTACACACCTATTTTTGCTTTATGTAAAATCAGATGTAGGGCTAGCCACTTTGATTGGTTCTCAGGGAATAAAGTTTTAATTACTTTGGCCAAGCTGTCCTGAAGCCTGTATCCTCCTTATGACAGTTCACTTCAGAAGTTACACTGCTTCATTTCAGTAACTTTATTACCATTTGGCTCAGAGATTGCTATTTCGCCTTGGCCAGAGATTTCATCAGTTGCCCGGTTCACCTTTGTCTGCACTATACTTGTGAAATGACCTGCTCCTTTAGTGCTTGTCAATAGTAAATTGCTGCATCCTTAGTGTCCAGGCTGAAGCACAGTAAAGAACACAACTCTTTATTAAATTAGTGGATTTTATACTAATTTTTTTTTTATTAAACCTGAATGTGATAAGTCTTAATTACCATTTAATAACAAGTAATTAAAGCACTGGCCAAAGTCACCTATGTATAGTGCATCAGTTTGGACTGCCACCTGATTAATAGGCTTGGTGATATAAAAAGTTCAGCACAAAGCATGCTCTGCCAGGGTCACTGCTTTAACAGCTGTAGAAAGTGCAGTTTTTGCTGTAATTTGGGTCTAACAATTGGATCAAAATAATAATTTGTGAGGTGTTCGTGGTTGACTTCTCCAGTGTTACGTCAGGTGAATTATTTGAATTTGACATCAGTTAAATTGGTTTTGTAGGATATATTGATAAGCAAACTGGTTTGGCTAAGATCTTTCCTTAATTTCATTTACATTCTTCAAAATGAACAATCAAGTAGGATTTTTTTTTCCAGACTCGTCTTCCAGATCAGAGTTAAGTTCAGGGAAGGTAGTAATGTGCATCAGTATTGTGTCTATATTTTCATCTGTCTGCATACAATCATTGATTTATTGTAGCTTAGGTGCTGTCTGCACTTTGGCTCGTGTTTGCCTGGAAGTGTGTGTTTGGGAGTGTGTCCACAGAGTAATACCGAATAGCTGGCTTAATAGCTGTATTTTTATATCCCTGTACATACATCTATAGCTATATATATACCTCCCAGTATTGTATTCTGTTATAAAAGCTTTTCCTGTGCCATGCTTAGCCCCAGAGGCTCTGGTCTGCAAGATCATTCGAAAATTGTGCTGTGTTCACATTTAGCATGATGGTGTTTTGTTTTGTTTTTTAAACTCTTAACAGCTTATTGATGGGGCCTGAACAAACTGCTGCACCTTCAGAGGACTCAATTAGCTTTTGCCAGGCTCAGTGTGTGTGCAGCAGGCAGCCCATGCATTAGCAATTGCAGGATGGGAGCTATAATGATTTTCACCTACTGACGGCTCTGTGAGCATTAATTTTGACAACACTCTACAAAGTAGGTAAGCGTAGTTATCCCCACTTTATTACTGAGCCCACCAGAGGAAGGATTAAAGCCTTGATCGCACTGATAAGTGTGCATGTGTTTAGCTCTAAAACAGTAGGCAGACCTTTGTGTTTAACTGGAAGAGCCTTTTTCAGCAAAGTTAAGGAAATATGTTTTGAGCTAATTTTCTAAGTGAGCAGAAGATTTCCATGTCAAAGCTATGTTTTGGGTCTGGGATGCTTGATTCTAGATTGTTCATACTTTAGCACACCACTTTCAAATAAACTTCCAATTCTTCTCTTTATTAAGTACTACAATGATTACTTAAGATACAATAGCAAAATTCTTAGCTTTCATATTTCCAGTGAAGGTTGCTGAGAGTCATATGTGGTTTTGCTGTGAACTCACTTCAGTTTTGATGTTAGTGTGGATCAGATGTTTTATTTTGCTTTTTTGTTACTGTTTTTGAATGCAAATTTTGTATTGCAGTATGTTCTGTATAGTTATAACTATATAACTATAACTACACAATGTCCTTAGCTGAGATTCAGGTGTCTGCCTTGGGTACCCCACTTATCTGTAAGAGCATGTGTGAAGAGGATGCAGTTAAATCCAACAGCGGTGATGTCAGGAGAAACAGTTCTCTTGCCTTTTTTCTTTGGAAATCATGGCTGTGGCAGCTCACCCAGCCAGGAAAGGGGCCAATGTGCTCTTCTTCCTGCCTGGCTGGAGGTGAATCTCCCACTGCTCTAGGCAAGCCAAAATGTCCTTGAGAGGAGCTCATGGGCTCCCTCACTGCCTCGTGCTCCAGTACACTCTTGGGCACAGACTGCAGGCACTGGAGGCTACATTCAGGTTTTGTAGGTTTTAATTCCCTCCTCTGTCCTGAGCTGCAGGAATTGGTTTGTGTCCAGCTCTACAAATGGAGCAGTGCATGGGCAGCTCAGGACCATATTGCACATGGTGCCGTATGGGGCTGGCACAGTTGCTGTTGAGCTCCTGTTCCTTTCTCTCCGGATGCTCGTAAAGCTCTCCTTTAATTTGTCAGTTGTGGAGATCCAACTTCTTTTCTGTTTTTTTTGGGTTTTTTTTTTTTTTTTTTTTTTTTTTTTTTTTTTTTTTTTTTTTTTTTTTTTTGAGTTTGCTCCTGATCTGTTGCTGTTAAGGATAAATGCCCCTGCTAGATGGGAATAAAACCACTGATGTATGTTCATGGGCTGTGAGATAGCATTCAAAGCAGTTACAGGTTGTTTTGTTAACCAGATGTCTTTCAGTTTTACTCTTGAAACAGGACCAGCACAGCAATAAATTGAAACTTCAACATTCACAGTATTTCTAGTTCTGATGAACAGACACAGCAAGCCTAGCTCTTTTTAAATATTCCTACTATGATGAAATAAGTTTAGCTGAATGATTCTGGAGAGATGACCAATTTTGGCATACTGAGCAAGGAAAAGCAAACTGTGCTAAGTGATTCACTGATTAAACTATAGAAATTATGCCTCAGGTGGTGCTGTAGTTGGACTTTCCTATAAAACTGTGTTCTTTTCATAATATAGCTGATACACACAGAGCAATATAAAAATGTCAGTCATTCAAATTCAGTCATTTGTACACACATTTCCAAAAGTCTTGCCCTATTTTTCAGATGCTAAAATAGAGGCTGAGGAAAGCTGCTGGAATAATATTGTGATCTAGCAGACAGTGACTCTTGTGGTAGTCAGATGAGATTACAAGGTGATCTTGTAAAAGGGTTAAATTTTGAGAAGGTACTGGGGAAAAACAGAAAGGATTTATTAGTGTATTTGAAATTGTTTTCTGTTCAGACAGTAGAAGATTGATGACATAACAGCAGCTTTCTTTTTTACACTGAATCTAGACCTCTCAAACATGTTCATATTCTCTGGAAGAATCTGTTGGAAATCTGTCCACAAAACTCCAGATCATTACAGCTGAAAAACTTAGACTGGAAAAATGAATGTCATGATAAGAAGAACCCATTGTTTTCCAAGTCTCTTGTTCCAAGACTTAGTTTGACAAGTTCAAAACAGCCCTCCTGTGAATACATGGCAAGAATCTGAAAAACTTGAGCTCAAGTCCTCTGTCTTTAACTGGTTCTTTACTCTCCGATATTTTAAAAACTAGCCATTGCTTAAAATTGTTCATGGTGAGCACTTTGGTAGGAATATATGTGTGAAAATGCTCTGAGAGTCCCCCAGCTGTATGCAAACAGAACAAAATGAACAGCAGAAGTGTGGAGTTTGGTTTTTTATGTTCTGGAAAGCTCTCCCATGGACAGACCAACTACATGACATTTCAGCCTGCTCTGAGAAGGTGAAGGTTAGTAACTGGGAGAAAAAAAAAAAGATAATTATGATAAAGGTTGACACCCAATCTAAATAATATTTGAAAGCTCTTTAGCAATTGCATCCTGTCATATTTTTCAATGTAGAAAACTATTCCATGCAAAGTAAGGTGCTGAATGCTGACATATTTCCGTTGAGTGACATGAATCCATCTCAGTTCTGGTACCTGCTTGACACAATATAATAAAAGAAGAAGAAAGAGTTGGCTGAACAAAACATGGAATTGTTTGGTTCTATTAAGAAATGTCACCATTTATCTAAGTAAAACTATTAAGCTATAACCTGCATCTTTTCTTTCACCTTTGTGTATGTCAAGGGTAAAAGTTCAAACAATCATTTTCATGTATATAATCATGGAGTGCAGTTAATTACAATCTTTTTGAAAGACTCTATTAAGAAAGCATAGCAGATGAACAACCACTAAAGTAGGAAATCCAATGCATTAAGAATTACAGGCTTGCCATATAAACTTTAAATAGCATTTACCAACACTTAGAAGAACATTAAGAGTAACTTATGTGTTGTGGCAGTATTCACAGAAATGAAAATTGGAGGGAAAAAATAATGTAACTATACCAAGCTGGTGTCCTTTTCAGTAAGAGAGAACATTGACTGTCACTGTGGAGCAAGGAAGGCCTTTGCATGATCTTATGACAAAATGGCCGATGTTAAAATAATGGTTTACAAATTAGTAAGTGACCACGCAGTACTGCAATGTAGTTGTTCATCTGCAAAAATATTTTGCCATCCACTAAAAGAATACAAAATAATAGAAGAACCCCAAACTAATTTATTGTCCTAGAGGGAGATAAAGTGGGTCTAAATAAGTTACTGAGTTCTTACATAGCACTGCAGCTGCCACAAAGCAGCCATAGTAGGCTGCTCACTAATGCATTGGGCAGTTGAGGCCTGTTGGCCATTGCAGGTACTTAAACAGTGGGTGCATCAAGCACAGATCTGGAGGAGCTTGGTGAGGTAGGAAGATACGTCTGAAATAAAAATGGACATTTGCAGACATGACTGTAACAAGAGCCATGCAAGCTTAGATTGAAGACCTGCCTGTCTATCTCTTGGCATAGGTCAGTAGTGGATGGCAGAGTGTGAAACGCCCCAAGTGTGGAGCTCTGCAGGAGCTGCAGACTGAGGCAGGAACAAGGTGCACCCACACTGCCACAGGCTCTGCAGGACAGGCTGCAGTGCTCAGCTGGGTGTTTAGTTTCCAAAGAGATGTAACTGTTTGCAGTGTGTAAAGCCATTGGATGAGAAATAGGAACGTTTTAACTGATTGCCATAATACGTAGCCATTGAAGCAGGTTTAGGGAGAGCTTTTTTTTTTAATTCAGTGGACAGTTGTTAGCTATTAGCTAGAAATATGCTAATGGATCTAGTAGGAATAAAATAAAAAAAGGATTCCATAGAAATGGTTCAAACTATCACATTTAATAGGCGGTGATAATCCTTCTGTAGTTTTTTTTTATCACTGTCAACTTCTAGAGAAGTAATATTTTTCCACTGTCAAATTTCATAGATTGGAAATGTCTTAAAATTTTAATTTCCAGTAAATGTATGTAGACTTTTTCATAGGAATGCATATATTGCTATGAGTACTCAATTAGAAAGTTTTTAAAAAGAAAAACAGATTAAAGTAGAGCTTTCTAAGACACAGTCTTCATGGAATCACTCAGTGGAAAGAGTCTTGCTTATGGTACCTTGAAAAATGTTCTGCCAGAAGAAAATATTGTATTTAAGACAGAGATTGAGAGAATGGTAGACTTTAGGGGGAAAGAAAAAAAGTGTGGTGGTTTTTTTGTTTGGTTGGAGTTTTTTTTTTTGCAAGGCTCAAAAGTACAACTGGTATGGTGAAGAGAGACCTGCTGTATCCTGGCAATATTTTGTGACCACTAGGAAGGGCTGACGAATGCAGGCAGGGGTTTTGATATGGTTATCCTTTGTCTGAAAGATTCTGTGGTCCTGCTCATGGGGTGCTTAACCGGGAGAGTGTTTATGGGACACTGTGGTTGTCTGCATCTTTTGAGGATCACCTTTGCACTGTCCTCGCTCTCTCACCTGCTCTGAGTCTTTTCCTGTCTCGTGGTGGTGGTTGTGGTTGATGTCAGTCAGAGAGGCAGCAAGTGCGGTTGTGTTATGTTTGTAGGAGTTGTACCGCTGCTAAATCAATCACTTTTGGAGAGAGAACTAGAACAAATGTATGACTGGAAGAAACCATCATGAGTCTAAGTTGCTTTTGTATCTTTTCAGTTGCTTTTCATCATTTGCAGGATGCCTTTTTAGGAGCAATTGTTGTGTTGCTTATACAATAAAAGCCTTCGTCAGGAAAATCGTGTTTCAGGAGGGTTTAAATAAGTAGATAAAGAAGCTTCAACTTTTTGAAAGTGAGATGTGAGATTTCCCCCCTAGACGGAGTGTAGCCATATTAGTAATTTCCATTCAGCATCTCTGGTGTAGAGTACTTGGGGAGGCATTGGTTGAATGGAGGGGAGTTTTTTGTGTTTTGTTTTGGGTTTAGTTTATGGGGTTTTTTTTACTTGTTAGGCCAGGTAATGTGATTAGGGAAAAGCAGTTAAGTTTTCAGCACTGCAAATCTTCTTTTAGGTCAAGTTACTTGAAATCTCTCTTCTTAAAATGGGAGTTTTTATGTCAGCTGAAGTCTGGCACTTTGACAACCATTAGAATGTGAAGTAATGAATTTATTAATTTCTAATGACAAACAAAACATTTTCAGTAGCACTTGAATGCATTGTGGAAAGTCAAAGAATATTCCCTAATATCATGCTGAGACTTACATTTCCAGGTATCATTAAATATTTAGAAATGACTCCAACTACATCAATATTAGCACAACTTTTATGTTTTGCTCTTCTTACAGGTTGGAAATTGGAATATTTAACCTTACTCTTCTTCACTTTATTAGAAAATGCTATTTTTTTAGCAATTAAAAAATGCTAAAGCAGATCAAGCAGTTATTGTGACAAAGAACTTGAAACATTCTTGCCTAAATTCCACAAATAAAAAGCCAGCTAAATTATCACCCTGAGCAAATTTTCTCAGGGACCTCAGTCAACCTTTATAAAGGATAATTACACTGGCGTTTTAGCATGGGGCAAAGGAAATGATAAAATTAGGACATAAGAGACACTGGTCCTATTTTGGGAACACAGTAGAATAATTTGTAAGGGATTTTATTGCTGCTTTCCTATACAGAGAGGTTTTTTTTTTTTTTTTTTACTTTCACATGTTTGGATATGTTTTTCAGGCTCTTAAGCCCTGTGTTTAGTGGCATGAATCTGAGCAGAGATCTCCAAGTGTATTAATAGTTCGTTTTTGAAGTTGTGGATGTTCATGGGTGCTTTAACTCTGCAGCTTCAGTCACTCTCCCCTCATTAACTCTTCTTCTGCCTTATCTTCTTTACAAAAGGATATTTAAAATTAATTTTAAAAATTAATCTAAAAATTAAAAAAATATTAATATAATCTTGTTTATGCTTTTTAAGGTCTCCTGTGATTAATTTAAAACTCAAAATTATTTTGCCAGGAGTTGTTCACTGCAAAATACAGGCATGAATTCATAGTTTTGTTTTGGTTTATTTTTCAGGATTTGTTTGACAGAATTTCACCTAACACTCTGTCCAAACCCGCTAGCTTCACTTAATTTCAGCCCCAAATTACATCATTCGACCCTAGGAGAAGTTTCCTCCATTTCAACAAATCGAGCCCAAGTTTGTGTGACAGTGGATAGATGAGGTGAGCTGATGAGGGTCTGGGAGGCATTGCAATCAGAGTGGCAGGTGAGGCAGCTCTCAGTGAATGGATTTGAAGGACTAAATGTGAGGGTTTGGAAAGGAGGAATTGCTGTAGTGGATTGTAGCCGAAGTCCGTCATGAAAATATCTCAAGTTTGTCAGTAGCTATCAGAAAACACATTAGAGAAAGGTGTATGGAAATCATGGTAGCAATCAAAATCAAGCTGTGTGAAAAGAATTCTACCAATTAAGTCTACATCTGTTTCACAAAATCTGTACTTTCTAAAGATTTCTATTGGTAATCTTAACCCATGACAGTTTATTGTGGTATAATTGAATTGTACACATATCACCAGACTGATATGAGGGGTTTTTTTCCCATTTTTTCCCCCAGCTGTGGATTAATGCAGTGAGACAATACATTCCGTGTGAACTATGAGTTATCTTCAGCAGATACTGAGAATAAGATGAAGAGCAAGGACTATTTTTAGTGTAATCAAACAGCTTAATTGAGTTTGGGATATTTGCTTTGACTTAGATACAGTAGCAGGAAAAAATTGTAGGGAAAGCTGAACCTGCCTGTACTAAAATTTGCCTTCAATATGGATGCTCTTACAAGGACTGGATAGCTGCAGAGGACTCACTTACATTGTAAAAATATACATGATTCATTTCAATTGGTCTTTTAAGTTTTTAAAATCACATTTGTCCTCTTGCTGCACTGTTTTTGCCAGTGTAAAGATCATAGGTTTTATTTGATTATATTTTGGTAATCTGTTAAATGAGACTGGGTCACCTTGCACCATGCAACATTTCACTTCACTGCTAAAACTTAATGCCATCTTTTTATCTTTCACTGAATGGATGTCAGAGGACACAACATTAATATAAGACAGGCATCTCTAATATTTCATGAATGGCCTTTTTAAAAAAACCCTCAAAAAACAAACCTAGGAAGTAAAAATTGACACTAGGGTAGTGAATTTAGTCATCTTTCTCAAATGTTGAATGTTTTTCCATTTATGTATCTCATCTTTTACAAGGCCTGTTCTTTGTCAGGTAAGACTATTAAAAGGCACAAGTGGTTTCCTTAGATTGAATATATTGTTTTCCTCATGGGATTGGGGGATTGAGAGATTTCCATGAAAAAGTGGTCAAAAACTGAAGATAATATCCCAAAATAAGACCCGTAGTTTTTTAGTGGATTAGAGTTCACTATTAAAAGCTGGAAGACCTGGGATTTGGTGCCTTTTTGGATTTTTTTTCTTTAATTCACTTTCAGTGCCGTAAAAATTAGTTTATACTTTCCAGCTCTATAGGGATGTCAGGTAGGTTAAATCAGGACCTGATAAAGCATTCTAAAAAAGTGCATGCTACTAGTAAATTATGGAGTATTTGCCTCCTTTTTTTTTTGTGTGGGTTTGTCAAATATACTATTCCAGAATCACGTGGCAATATATACAGACGTGAATAGCTATGTGTATATTTTTACTTTTTTATCTACAAATCTACAAATTTACATCTACAAATTTATTTAGATGTATCAAAATACTGGGTTAGGTACAGCTTTTTGTAGCAGTATCTCTTCTTGATAATTTTTTATGTATGGTAGAAAATACTTAATGCTTACCTGCTAGGCCATGCAAGGGTGATGTATTTTTTGCACTCTCTGATACTTGGGGGTAGGAGAACTCCTGTAAAATTGTGCATATAATGTCTAATCCTTAACTAGACTAATTGTGCCATTAGATTAAAGCATTAGAGAAAGGAATGGCTATGGAGGTGTGAAGGACTTGAGCAGAAATAATCATCTTATAGTCTGGATCACGTACTGAGAGGATGCATTCATGTTTCAACTCTAAATACACATGTCCAAAACTTGATTAAGCTACTAGTGAAAATTGCTATCTAATTTATATGTAGTACTTTGGGAAAACAAGAATGGGAGAGACCTCTAGGATCATCAGTCCACTCATCTCTTGCTGCAGATATCATGCCGTATGATTTCTTCCCTAAATTTGTTGGGTTCCATTAATTTATGGGGCTTAGCATTAATTATCTCCACAAAATTTATTTATTTGGCAAAAATCAGTGTTAATTTCACTTACATTAGCATAGTAGAAAATTTAGATAGATATACTGGTTAGGTAAACAGTTTGATGGTTTCTAAAATAAGTGTGCAAAGAACTGCCACCATTTTTTTCCCTCCTCACAATTCTGCTGTTATTTAAGTTCAGAACAAATACAGATCTACCCTCAGTATTGCCCAAACCCCTCCGCCCCCCTCCCCACCCCGGTTTTAACACGATCCTTGATTTCTCTATAAAACTTTGGCTGAAATAGGTGGCTTTCCAGGCAAATTTTTGTGAATAGGTGACCTTTGCTGCAACCAAATGTCACTGTTAAATTTCCTCAGCCCTTTAGACTCAATAACTCTGTGGGTTTTGTTTTGGTTATTAATGTGGATTCTTTTTAATTCTCATAAGTAAATGTAAAACTCTCTCTCATGTGACAATATGTAGATTTGTGGCAGTCCTGTGAGGACCTTGGGTCTGTCAGCCAGAGGCTTCATTATGTAATGCTGCATAAATGCTGTATTTTCATCTGTGACAGATATAGTCTTGAACCTGTATTTTTCATGTTACTTAACTGTTTCAGAACATCATGTGTGAGAGAACACATCAAAATGGAAATTGCTTCTAGAGAGGCAGCGATAAATATTGGTTGGGTATATTGCATTGTTGGGCTCCATGTGTTTCAAGATGTTCTCAATTCTCTTGCCCTAATCAACACTGTAAATACATGCTGCATTTTCTGGTCATCCATTTGTTGGATTAACAATTTGGACCTTGCTGTTTCTACCATATGTTTTGATTCTTTATTGTATATAGTCATGGTTATATAAGAGCATCCTCTAACAAAATTACTCTGAAACCTTCTGTCTTTTCCAGCTATTCAGAGAACAGCAAATAATGTAAATTCTGTGCATTGTATGTATAGTTCACTTGCAGGTACTTGAAAATTAGGTAGTTAAACTGAGAAATATCTTTACATTCATGTGAAAGTTTGAATCCCTGTGACACAATTTTGTTATCATCCCATTTAAATATTGGGATGGATTGTGTTTTGTTTTTGAAAAGGTACTTACTGTTTAATCTCCAGCAGAGATTAAAGTAGTACATAGTGTATAATTGAAATACATCAATATTTGTAGTGATATATTATGTAAAAAAAAAAAAATTACAAAACAACATAGGGCAAATATATCTGATTCTGACAATTTTGTGCAGGAGCTTTTATACAGAGTTGTTGACATATTGCTTTTATTAAATATTCCATTAAAGGATTTTGCTCAAGTCACATCTCCCTTAAAGTCTTTATAAACAAGTAGTACGTGTCCCATTTTTTATCTACTCTCTGCTTTATGCCATTGAGTTAGAATAGAATCATAGTTCCCCACCTTGTCTTTCAAGTGGCCATAGTACTATCATGGCCATGAAACTTAGTTTTTGGGCCCTTTACTGTGTCAGTGATAGCACTGTGTTTTGTGTGGAGCCTGAGTACTCTTATGAATGACTTTCCAGCACCAGACATAGTATATCCCAATTTTCTATTGTATTCTTTCCTCTGTGGATCAATATGGATTTTAATTAACATCCTAACGAAACTATTGTTGCACTCAAAGGTCACTCTCCCCATGTATGTTGCAGAGAACTTGGTCTTCAGCATGTTCCTATCACACCAGACACTGTCAAGAGCAACCATAACTGAAATAGCTTTTCATTTATCCTGAGGCAAAGGCACTTTTTTCCCTTTCTTTCTTCTTCAGTAGATATGCACAGAAGTTTGCTAACTGGGGGGAAGGAGCTGCAAATCTACTATAAATATCAAAGGTGACTTGATAGAGATTCTTGGAAGAAATTTCCACCATACTTGGAATGCAGTGACACTGTTTCATTCAACTGCTTTTCTGCATTGCATTACATTAATAATCGCCTTGCAGGTTTCTTGGCAGATGAAGAGAAAGGGAAAGTTGGAGGATGATTTTGAATGAATGAGGATGAAGATGACCTGTTAGCCTTAAAGCTTGTATGAGGTAGTTGGAACACGAAGAGCTGTGAAGTAGGTCAGTACTTTTGTCTTCTTTTTACATCAGTTGTTCGGCTGAACTGCTTTTACAAATGTTTAGCTTATATTCACACATAGCACTGGTATTTCTGTGTCTCCTTCTCGACTGTACACTATATGAGATTACTTTCAGCTGTTTTATCCCTTCTGTCATGTAGCTTTTGAAATCTTTTGCGCTAATAAGCATCTGATAGATCTCACCAGGAGTCTTGGCTTTATCTTAAGTCTTCCTTCATTCTAACAATTCTGCCTACAGTACATAATGTTCACAGGGTAGATCTGCATATTGCTGTTCAGCTGCCAGGCTCTTGAGCAATAAACCCTGCATTTCAATTCTGAATGAGTGTAAATTATAATTTTAGGAGTGTTGTTCCTCTGACAGAAGACAGAGTCCAATGCCACATCCTTGACTATGGATGAAGAGTGCACAGCAGTCTGGAAAATAAGTTTATCCCTGATCAGTTGCTTTCAAAAATTACATGTTATCTGATAGTTCTTTCTTTAAGTAGAAGAGCTTTTATAATGCTGGTTCTTTGGTTTTGAAACTTGGACATTTGGTCCATAATGCCATTTCTTTCCAAGTTTCTATAACAGTTCTGTTAAATAAACAAGTTAGCATTCAACACAATTTCAAGTTACCAACAACCAACCTGATAATGGTTCTATTACTTAATACAGTTAGAATTTGAGATGTTTGGTGCTGTTATTTTGACTTGAGAAGTTGAATCCAGCATTGAGCAAAGCCAGAAAACCCATTTTCTTTTACTGCATTGTGTTTTGATGTTCAGTTGTCCAAATATTGCATTATTGTTATTTGCCCTCAGTCTCATTAAGCAAAGAGGTAAATTTGATGCCTCTTATCTTTTTCCTTTCTGAAACTGAAATAGGGTGCCCTATTCCTCCCATGTTACAGTACCCAGCAATTCCAGAACTTTCACTTGCATTTTTTAAGGCTTGCAACTAATCTTTCCCACTATGAAGACACAGACAGTGGCAATGGGAAGGAACTCAATTAAATTAATTATTATATAAAACTCCCATTAAATAAATTATAATATTATTAACATTGTTAATTATTATCTATTAATTTTGTTCCATATATGTTTTCTGGTAGCGCTTTAAAAATTGCCACCAGTTACCTGCATTGGTTAAAGAAAGTAGTGATACTGCACTGTTATAACATGGATTGGAATCTAACTAGGTGCCCTTTTCAGTATTGAGTATTCAGTATTCAGTATTGCATTATTGTTGTCATTAAATCCATTACTCTTGAGAATAAAACTTTTAAACTGCTTGATTACTTAGAACTTACACTTTTGCTTAATAAGTTGTCCTTTATTGGATATTACTGTCAGCTGTGCTGTATCTGGTAAAAATACTGCATATACACCATCACAAGCTTAGGTGTCATTTTATTAGGAGGTGCTGCCTCAGCAGAATGAGAATATTAATCTAAAAGAAGTGTATTTTTTTCCAAGCAACATAAACAAATCTATCCTACTTAGAGCTGCAGTGTCAATATTTTATACTGCCTGTGTTGACTTATTCATTGTAGTTTTTGGCATATGGGATAACTCTGAAGATTCCAATTCTGGCCTTTCATTTTAGGCCAGTTCAGGGTATTTCCGGCCCTTATCTGAGATATTTTTTCAGCCCCTGAGTAGTTTTCACATATAATAAATGTACATCCTGAAATACCCAATGTTGCACTGAACATTGACTCCTTGGTGATGTGGGGAGTAGGCACTCCTCTAAGTTTGTTTCATTCTGAACAAAAGCTTTAGCAATTAAATTTTGTCCAGTGTTCTAGAGAGTGTCTACAACTGCTCAAGCTTTTTGAGCTTTGACCTTAGCTTGCAGATCTTTCACTGCTGGAAGAGAAAAAAAAAAAATACCTACCTGGGAAGGAAGGAGAGTTTGCTGAGATTTTTTAGCAAAAGACAGAGACAGCTTAAGACCCATTTTAGTCAATTCTGTGTTCCTTTCAATACTAAAAAGTTGTAAAGACTTATTCAGTAGGTATTTTTTAGCTTTATTACTTCTATGTTTAGATAAAACCATTGTAGAGTCATTATGCCAGAAATATTATCAGTCACACTCCCATAGAAAATATGAAGAGTTTCTGAAGCAGATACTAGCAAAGAGATATAACACTGGTTGTGTTGTCCAAGATTTTAATTCGAAACAATTTGTTTGTCTGTAAATCAGCAGTTCTTTACGGGTATTACTCATTCCAGAGCTCATTCCATAGCATCAAAATACCCATTGTGTATCTGGTAGAGCTGGTCAGTCACAGCCTCATTGTGAAATTGGCTCCTCCAGTTAACTTCTTGCCTAGGTTTGTTGTTTCTGCTCTCTACAAATGTAACATGTTTGCTTACCTTTAGCCTTTGAAAGTACAGGTTCTTGCTCAGAAATTTCTGGCCATGCTCTCTTGCTCTTCACCCCATTCTTGTTCAAAATATTATCACCCAAATAAAACTCTTTTTATCTTTTATATCATCAAAGTTGTCTGGTTGAAGATAGTGACAAAAATATTCTTTTATTCTTTGAATAATTTTTCTTTGCTAGTGGTACTTTGTTTCTACCATACATGCTCTGTGGGCTTTTGCTGATTGTCTGCAAAATCATGCAATTGTTGCCTTTTCCCCTTGCATGTTAACCTGTGTATTTCCACATGATAGTCAAATCAGGTACAACTCAAAGATGTGTTTTTGTTAAATTTTGGCTTGTAATTTCTACACTGACCTATGCCACTTGTAACATTTCTAGTAGTATTTTGAATTCTTTATAATGCTAAAGGTCTATTGGTTTCTGTAAGTGACCATCCTTTCCATCAGACTATTTTTGTCTTCAATAATGTCCACTAAATTGCCCTGGTTGTCTTTTTCATTCTAAAACTACTTCTCTCTGGTTTCAATTCAAACAGCTGTCATGTGTTTTTCTATATCACATATGTGTAGAGAACAGCATTCTTTAAATCCTGGAATAATTTCATACCCACCTTCAACTGAATTTATTAAAAACAGGTATGTGTATCCTGTGCTCAGAGACAGTTGATATCTAAAGCACCTGACTACCTTTCTGTTTTGCTGGCACCTTTGTCCTGCAGATGTAGCATTTCAGTAGCTTATTTGTTATTTTGGGAAGTCAGAGTTGGTTGGGCACCATATTTCTGTTTATTTTTGGAGGGATGTTTTACGTATCTTCCCCTCACTGTATGACAGTGTATGCACTGAGACTTAATCACCTGACATGCACATGAGATGTCCACTTAATTCTCTATCTTTCTCCAAAATGAGACCTCCTCATCACTCCTGCAGATAACCTGTTTGGAGGGATGTATCAAAGACACAAGGCAGGAGAGTGCAAAGGTGAAGGCCATGATATTACCATTTGTCTGTAGTCTTATCACGTCTTGTAAGCCAATTATCATTGTGTCAGTGACAATCCTGTCATGTGAGGGAAAGTTTTTGTTAGTTTCTCTCTTTCCCTAATGGTAGCCCACTGCGGTAGCAGCAAAAGTAATTTTGCTGGCTTAGCTTTATCCAGAGGTATTTCCTTTAGTTATATGATCCACCTGTCACTGATTCTAGAGACCTCAAGCCAGAATTATCTGGTAAAATGTGGGCATGAAGAATGCCTAGGTCTAGGTTGAAGCTAGATTTATTAATTATGTTAAAGTTACTTCAGGGATATTTTTTGCTGGAGAATTACTCTATCTTTTTGTGCAAAAATATTTTAATGAATAGGAAAACAAATGTGGGTGTTTTCCAAAGAAGATACTAATACTTTGGAAAGTGAATGTTGCAATGGAGGGACATATTAGTTGTGGGGAACAGCATTTTAATCTCTCAATGCAGTTCCTACAGCAGTTGATTCTTGTAACCTCTGAAAATTAAAGGGGAAATTGTTGAAAAGAGTGTTTAGGCAGATCTAGTATAGTTCTGAGATATTCTAGAATTTTAGAATAATAATTTTAGAAAGAACACTTCTATTTCTCAGGTTAATAGAAAAGCAAAGAAAAAACCTAAAATACCACACAAATCTGTGATGACCTTGATAATTAGCATTTATAAATCTAAGTGCAAAGGCAGACAGTTCTAAAATGAGTGCCACTAAGGCAGACTCTTCACAGGATTTATTTTAGTTCTTGAATTTTTTCTCTTTTACATTGATTGCTTCAAATAATGAAAGAAATTGGAAACATCTTTGTTACTCAGTAGCCAGGTATTTTATCCTGTCTAGAAGAAATAGAAATTATGACAATATTTATGTTACCATAAGTAACATAAATATTGTGGTACCTTACTCTGGATCCTTACAAACCTACCCCTTCTGTAATGCTGTGATTTACCAGGACAATAACCAAACTGAAATTATTACTATAGTTGTTTTTGGGATAATGGGGATTAGAGTAAAGGGACAAACATTTCTGTTCGTGAAATAAATTAAACTTAAGATTCTGTCATATGTATTGTTTATGAAAATACATGTTCATATATTTCTGTAGTTCATACAGCCATAACATCTTATGTTATTTGTGAAATAACAAATAGCTGTTATTTATAGCTTAGCTATAGCTGTTATTTCCACTCACCAAAATACATACCACCAATGGAAGAGACTGAAGCAAATTGAAACATGCCTACCTTCCTCTCTCAAATCTGATGGCTATCATGCTCTTCTCTTGGTATCATTCTTTAGGTGGCTTGTTCTAGTGCCCTTTTCTAGGAATTCCGAAGCTGACCATGCTCTTTAACGCAAGTATTTAGTAAAACAATTAGTCCATGTTTAAAGAAAATAATCTCATATGGACTGTAAAGGAGTTGTATTTACTATGAAATGTTAAGGCTAGAGAGATCCATGCTAGAATCAAAACATATTTGAAAGGTTTGCAGAACTTGATTTTGCAGTGCTTGTTTCTTGCAAGTCTGGTTATGTCTTGGAAAAGGTGCAGTCCTCAACCATTAGATTTTTCTCTCAAGTGGAAGTTGAAGAAAAGTACCACAGCCAAACTAAAGAAGATATTAACCTAAGGTATTCGTACTGAAGCAAAGTGAAATTGCTCCCATCTCAAGTGGGAAAGATTGTCTCCAATGGATGGACAGGTATTAGGAGTTAAATGGGGTGAATTTTTTAAAAAGTTGTATCTGCAGTTCTGCTTATGTCCCTAGTTTTAGACAAGTGCTCTTTCTAAGGGTGTAAATTTTTTCCAAAGTGAAAATGCAAGAGGAGTTCATAATTTATAAAAGTTAGTTATCATACTATTACTGATGCAAAGTTACCATTAATCACAGACTGAGTGATCCTATTAGCAGTTCACTTCACTGTTAACAGACAGAATTTATGTTAGCAAGGTTTATGTGCCTTCACCAGGGTTCTACTCAGCTTAGTTATTGCATCTTGTCAATCACATAAGAATATATTTAATTTCATAGTGGTGACTTTCCACTATGTTTCCTTGTTCATTATAGTTTAGTCAGACAGAGAAAATTAGCAGTGGTGGCTGATATGCGTGTATATATGTGCCTGTGTATATGTGTCACTATATACTTATATATTATCTCCACAGTTATATATTTACATGCCTTTATGCACATATCTACAAGTATGTGTACACATCTGTATGTCAAAGCATCAAATATACAAAAATCCATATGGTAGGTTATGCATGAAACCTATTAATTGCAATGTATCAGTGGTTTTAAAAAAGCTTTACTAGTGTTAAAACCAAAATCTACCCTCAACAGTCAGTATCACTAGTCCTTCCCCCTTCCTCAGGAGTTTAGTGTTTAATAGGATTCTTTTGGCTTTGAAATTGAAGAATTTTATTAGTTGCTAAAGCTATTCAGTAAGAGGGTATTTCAAAAAGAAACGTAAATTGCAAAATGCAGTGGGACACTTACTGAACTGTTAGTATTGTTTTGTCAAAAAATGATTTAAAATGAACTAGAAAATTGCCGAACCATCAAAGTATGGTATGTGGGAAAGTTAATATATTAAAGAAACACTATCATGAGAAGAAGTAGTGCAGTTTTAAAAATGATATTTTAAGAAATTCACTTATATAGAGAATAGGGCAAAATCATAATCTTTTATGAGCCTAATAAAGACTACCTAGCTACTGCTGCTTGATACAATACTTTTCTTATTGAACTTAGGGAAAAAAATGTACTACAGAGGACTTTTTTGTGCAATATAGATTTAGTTAGCTTTTTAACTTAAAAATGGAAGAATGGTGAGACTGTCCTTTGGACTGACCAGGCTGGTGCACAATGCCCTGGACCAACATGTGCATGCAGCAGTGTTCATATGGGCAGGGCTGGTGGCTCTGCAGCCAGGGTCCTTAGATTTGACATGCTGCTGTTGTACTGGCTTTGCTGACAGCTTACGTAGTTTGGTAGGAGACTTATAGTAGTGCTTCCTTTGAAGACAGAAATATGCTTTTCTTCAGAAATATGCTATATTCAGATATACTTGGGGTGTTATTTTTGCTTTTGAGATAGGCTGTGCAAGTAGCTGAACAGAAAGTTAATCCTTCCTCTTTTATGTGATGTGGCTTCTTGTGACTGGTCCACTGCATAAGAAGTTCATGTGGCATTTTGGAAAACAAAAAAAAACAAGATGTCATTTTACTTAAGATCACTTGTTAATGTTTGCTTAAATATTGCCTTAAACATGTTGAGTACAGGCAAAAGATAAGATCAATTAGTATTTATACTTTGTTTTGTAGTTGTGTAGCTTGTGGTTTCTCTGAAAACAATCTGCTGATTGTAAGACAAGGTAAAATATTTGCATTTCCTAGTTTTCTTACTACTTGACTCCTTTCTGCTTCAGTCTTTTCTTACATGTCCTTATTCATGTTGTGTAAGTCACTGCAAGGATGTGGGATGTTAAATT
The DNA here is from genome assembly GCF_024509145.1 of Vidua macroura. Lineage (NCBI taxonomy): Eukaryota > Metazoa > Chordata > Aves > Passeriformes > Viduidae > Vidua > Vidua macroura. Next base: position 23,171,371 of record NC_071577.1, read on the forward strand.
CCTAGCAACCTATTGAGCTGTAAAAAACTTACTATGATGTGTTGGAAATATGGATTTTCATGCAATGTTCAAATGGAAGAGAGTATTTTATATAAGGAAACCTGCCCTGAAATGAAAAAAAGAGTTGACAGGACTTCCACCTGAAATTGTAATCTAAAATGATTTCAAGCCCCACCTAGGATTGTTGCATCTGAAGCCTAATGCTGAAGCTTTTTTGAAGTCAACTGGCTTTGCTTATTTGACAGAATTTTAGAGACAATTAAAGTCTTGTCTATGTTGGTAGCAAAATTCCCATTGACTTCAGTGGACTCTTAAGTTTAACTTCTCTCGACGAATGTCTCTGAGTCTGTGGCTGCTCAGAGCTGCATCCTTTCCCGTGTGCTGCCACTGTACCTCTAGCTTTCCACTTCTCATGATTCCCATGCAGCACAGAAAGACGTTTGCTGGAAACACCTGGATTTAGTCTGACCTGGCCTCAAAGAGGTCAACAGAGCTAGGACTGGGCAGACCAGATGTTAGACAGCATTGTCTGCACATCTACAGTATTGAAAAAGCATCTCTCTCAAACTATTTTAAAGGGAAATGATTACACATCAAAATATATTGCTTCCATTTTTAATTGAATTTCACCTATCGTGTCACCTTCAACTAGCATTAAAGAACATGAGGAATCCCATGGTCTGCACTTGTTTATAACATAGTGGCTGTAGTTAGAAATTAGTTAAGAGTACCATTATTAAAGCACAGCCTACCTCCCCTCGAGAAGGTCTTTGTTTCCTTAATAAGAGCCTTGTTGTGGCTATAATAAACTTTTTAAAACGTACTCCCTATGAACCATTTAAGAATAGATGAAGGGTTCAGATGTGTTTTATTCCTTAGGAGCCCAAGTCTACCTTTTACCACCTGTCTGAAATCAGTTGTCTTCTTTCTATTTCCTCCCACCTGCTCTAATCCTCTGTACCCAAGTGCTTCCCAGAAGCACTTGAAATCTTCTCTAGGGAAGGTGAGTCCAACTGCTTTGGCAGCCTGCTGCTTTAGCAGCTGAAACCCTTTGACATGGAGAAAGCAGATGTCACTCATCAAAATACATTCACTGTAGTAAGCATAGGAAAATGAGCCAATGGGAATGTGATATTGATACCCTGAAAAACTGCAATTATTGTTAATGCTGCAAGTGCTATTTACTTGAACGTTTGACCAAGACAACAATGCTAATTTCTTTTAGCTCAATGTGAAATTTAGAGTCTAATTGTTCTAATTGGCAGAAAAGGGAAAGCTGCCAAAAACACACACTGTTTTACCTCCCTCTTGATTCTGTTAACGTCACTGAAGTCGCACAGGATAGTCATTGTTAAAGAAAGTTACTTTGGGCTCAATTTCTTTTTGCAAGTATCCGTATCTGATGTAAAAGCTCAAAATTTCTGATCCTTGAAGTTAATGCTGTGAAGCTGATGAGATGAAAGAAATCCATAACTCATCTTTTGCAGCTCTGCGGTGTCATGCAACTTTGGGGATGGTGGCTTAATTGAGCTTTACAAATTAAAATCACAAATGAGCCCACTAGAAAACAGCAGTAATGGTTAAAAGAAAAGGCATCTCTGAATTTGTTGTGGACCATATAAGTATCATAGCCTACAGAAATTAGATATGAAGTATCTGGAGACAGTAGCTCAGCACTGAACATCTTCAGACTCAGTTATTGAAGACTGTGTACTGACATGAGAGTGGACTGGTCTAATCTAAAATCCATTAGGCTGCCAGATTTATCATTAAATCGGGAAATACACCTCTTTGGTCCATAGACTGATGTAATGCATGGATGGCAGAATGATGTGGGGGAACCTCTCATTGCCATGAAGATATTTATCATTGTAATAGAGAAAATACTGAAAGCTCTCATGTAACATGCAGCAGAGACAACAGTCTTGATGTTCCTGTCCCCTAAAATTTTCCAAGAAAAAGAGATTGCAAATACTTTTGGAAGCAGCAGGAATAAGGGGAATGGCTTTTCCCCCTGTCTTTGTACCTTCCAAGAATATACCAGCCTCTTAGTAAAGAATTTTATTGTGCCTTTTACAGAAACCTTTGCTGTCTTTACTTTGCAAAATTCCTCTCCGTTTCAAATAGTTTTTCTAAGAAGTGGTGGGTTATACATGGCTTGTTGTATCCCTTTGCCATGTGTGAGGCTCCAAACATATTTGCACGAGATACTATATTTCTAGATCTTTACCTGAGTAGGCATTTATAAAAAGAGTGAATTTTTAGAAAGAAATATTACACCTATGTATGCATTTTGTATTAGGACAAGTTTTCACAATATTTCATGAACAATCACCTGACTCAAAATGTATTCTAGTGCAGATCATTTAATTATGTGTGTAAACAGAAGGCTGGCAAGATCCAGGAAAACATTTAAAAACCTCTCAAAAAGTAGAATAGTGTTTGAGCCAGGCAGCTTCCTGATGTCACTTTTTTGGATAGCTGACTCTAATGCAGTGGTGCTGGTGACATTGGTGGGGTTACCTGGGCTGTTACCTGAAGGTAAAGGGATAGGATTCGTGGTAAGAGGGTGTACTTTTTATCAATTAATACCTGGCTGCATTTTTTCAAGTGCTTATAAAGCAAAAGAAAGATTTTTTGCTATGGGTTTGGTCAATGCAAAGCTCAAGATCTCTTAAAATTGAGTCTGAAGCTAGCCTGTTAACATTATTTGCATTATTAGAAATAATAGAATATCAGCTGAAGCAGTGAAAAATTTTATAATTATTTATGCCATATATGTTAACATACTGCTCCATTTTGATATGACCTCTCTCTGATCAATAAGGTTGAATTGTAGTGTGTCCTTATTTGCATACACATATCTACTTTTTACATCTTTAAATATCAAAGTTTCAACATAATTTTCACTTTTAGCTTTATTACAAGGGCTCCTCTTTGTGGCTTATGCATCTGCTACTGTACACTATTATAGCCCAATGAACATGTGAGGTACTATGGCTTAGCACTTTTTCTTTTCAGTTTGTCTTATCTTGCTTAAGCTCTGAGTGAAGAGGGGACATGTGGACAATGACACTGGCTTAACTCATAAAGTCAAGGTAATTTGATTGTGTGGGTGAGTGTTATCAAGGCAAATCAATGCAACAGTTGTCAAGACAAGATCTATCAAAGCACAGACATTCTTGAAGTAACTTTCCAAGCTTTTTTTTTTTTTAATTTGGTTTATTATTTTTGCATTATATTTTAAGGCATGCATGGCAATGCTTTGGTAGATGACAGAAGTGTCATTTGGGGAAAACGAAGGAAGAGGGTAGAGGATATCTCTGCTCTGTCTCCTTTTTCTGTGCCAGTCTAAAACCTTATTTGCCTCCCTTAGGTGTTTTTGTCAACCTATACAGAACCCGCTGCTGGTGGTATCACACACTGCACAGCAGAAAGAGCCTGTCTTATTCCTGCTTAGCACTGGATTCACACCCTACAAAGAGTTCTAGTTGAAATCTGGCCTTGGAGAGCTGGCCTTCTCAGTTGGGGTGGCAGGGAGGGCTAACAGTTTCCTTGGCTGGAAGGCATCAAATTGAATAAACAGAAAACGGGGGCCTGGAGAGTGGGAAAGCTCTTGATGGTGATTAGTTGTCATCCTGCTTGTCAGAACAAATGAAGAAGAGGAGCACAATGTTTGCACTGTTTGAACAAGCCTCAGAGAGCAAATTAGATGGTAAATGTGATCATAATTTGCCTGCCTTTCTTGAAACTCCCATGGTGCTATTAGTGTTTTTCTTTTTTCAGTAAAAAAGCTTTAACAAATACATACTTCTGTGGAAACTGAAGTGTACCTAGGTTGTTTACAGGGTGGTGTGCAAAGATTTCTGTGCTTTAGTGATAGTGTTTACTGTATCTACATGCCGCAGGCTGGTACAAGGTGTGTAATGCCAATGGAAAACGTAATCTATTTCAATATTGCACATGATGTGGAAAAAAAGAGATGTAAATAGCTATCTATACGCATATATATTTGATATGTATGCATATATAAAACACACTTGTGCCTGAGCTTTATGTTGCACTTGGTTGAGTACTGTTGATAAACCAATTATGGTATTTTTGGAAAGATAACTGGAATGTAAAATTCTTCTGTCCTATTATCCTGTGATAATGTGCAGTGGCAGCCTGTGCCCCTTGCTGAACTGTTGGCACACCTAAGGTGACCACAACTGTTACTAAACAAGAAAATCAGCACTTCTATGTTCTGTGTATATAGAAATGTGGAATAACCTGTAGCATTTAGATAATGAGTTTGGGGTGGAGATGGAGAAATGCTACTTACAGTTTATTTTACACATGAAAGTATTTCACACATAGCAGAAATCGTTAGTGTAAACAAGTATCAATTAAGAGAACAAGTATAAGCATTGTTCGAGAATGAGGTAAAAGCTGTGATGTGAAAGACATCTCTTAGGCAAAGACAGATGACTGACAGTGAAAAGACTTAAAGTATTTCGATTGCCTTGCAATGAAATCTGAACCTGTGGAAACGAATAAAAATTGACTGAGCTTAATTAGAGACCTATAGGTAGCAAAAAACCTTGTTCAGAAACCAATCACTTGAACTACCATATCTCTATAGTAACCCAGCCAGACAGAAAAACATCAGACTGCATCCAAAGTCAGAATTTTCCTTAATATATTTCAAAAATAAATAAGCTAAAATAAGCTAAAATAAAATGTAACAATAATTCACTGTAGCATTATGACATAAAACATAATGGCAGGGAATGTAAAGAAGAGCATATTTATCTCTTTATAAAATCATTTTAATACACCAGATAGCCCAAACTGGTCTTGCTGCTCTCTATTAAATTACATTTGCCTATGCATTGCTGCTCTTCATCTTTTTATCCAGCTTTGATAGGGACTCGCTGGTAAGGTACTCTGCCAAAGGGCCAAGGCCAGAGTGTCAGCATTGCCCAACATAAAAAAGAGAAACTGTGTCCTAAAGTAAGGAAGTGAAGTTCGTTCTTGCTGGCTTCTGGATTGCTGTGGTATGAAGAGCTTTAGGAATGACAGTGATTCCTGGAGTTTCCTGTGGAAATGTGCCTTGTTCCACATCATCTCTAGCAAAGCTCTGTCATGGACACAGATATTCTCTATTGATCTGCTGGGCCTACTTCAGGCAGAAACAAGTACTTTTTTTGTTCCTGTGTATTTTGAATGAGCTCAGAGTGGAGCAGTGGAATAAATGAAGTGTTTTGCTTCAGCCAATCACTGAACAGTGCCAGCTATTGTATTGTGAAATACAAGTTGGTAAGAATATTCTTTGGTGGCTAATGCAGTTTTTACCAATATTTTAATATACTGAAGTTCCAATGAATCAAATTATGTATATAGTACAACTGGCAATATACTAGTGTATTCCATATTAGTAATGCACAGCAACAAGCAATTACATTTCATTTTTCTTTATTGACTATTTGAGGCTTTAAAATATTCATCCAGCAAGTTAATGTCTCCTTTTTGTGATTTTTAAAGGTATGAGTACTTAGCAGGCTCATACACTAATGATTTTTAAGCTGTAGTAGAAAGCACATAGGATATGAACAGTGATGTGAAATAGATTAATTAAAATCAATGTTATTTCAATGAATACTAATTGAATTATTAATGCTTGGATCAGGGTTTTCCCCCATTTTGTGATTATTCAGCTTGTTGGCTGATGTATGCATTTCTGTTGATGAAAGCCATTCTCCATCTTCCTTGGTTGTTTTGTGGGTTTTTTTTTCTCCTTATCTCCTGCCCCTCATTAAAGGAATATATTATCAATACCAAGTAGGAGATAGGGACTTACAGCCAATTTAATTTTTACCGTGCTGTCTCTGTTGTCTTTTCCAGTTGTGAGTACAATAACACACAGTGTGTTGCAGAAGTAGCCTAAAAGCTCTTCAAATGTAGGGTCAGCTGGCATTGGGAGGACTGTGGTGTGAGGCTGTAGCTGCAGCTGGGGATGGCTGTCAGAGGCTGACAAGCCCAGGTACCCAGTTCTGCCTCTGCAAGACCACTGCTGCTGGGATTCCCACCCACTGACCTCATGCACTTGGGTGGAGGGAGTAGAAGAGCTGCAGAGAACCTGCTGCCTTGCTCTTGGCTGAGGAAAACTGATGTCTTCTCTGCTTTGCTCTGACTGCTATTAATAGTCCTTCCCCCAGGCTACTGGATCATATGATTTCAGTTGAAATAGATTAAAAGTTCCTTTGTTTTGGTGCCAACAATAATGTGATAAATTTTTTTTGCCAGTTCTCCAGAGGTTTTGTTTTTTGTAACTTGAAGGCATAAACTCAGGGTCCAAGGGAAAGATTGTTATTCCATTGAATTTAGAGAACGGGTTCCCCCATCCCCTCATTTTAATTATATTATTAGATAGTAATCTATTAAAAACATGTAATTAATCTCTCATTATTTTCTGCAAATAGAACTGGTTTGTGTGTGTTTGCAAAGAAACAGCATCTCTTGGGTTTTTTGGTATGTTTTCAGAAAGTTCAGTGTTTTAACAACCAAAAAGAGCTGGTTTTGCAACAGTAGTGCAGGTAAAATAAAACAACTTCCCCCCCCCCCCATATTGACTCCTGAATGTGCAAAACTGTTTGAAAGGATTCCCAGAGCTAAGGATTGTCAACAGGGCCTTGACAAATAAGTAGTAACATTTCTGACTGCTATGGAAGAGCTATAATCATAGTATTGAGACCTTTGGCTAAAACATCTATGGCATGAGCTTCCAGTACAGAGCTGTTGCAATACCTGTAGAACATAAATAAGGACAGTATGTTGTTATGAGTCTTCAGAGAAGCTAATACCTATGAATAACTTTTTTTAGTTTATTATTTTCTGGATTATAGCATAATATCCTGGATTCTCAGGTACACCTGAGTTTTAATACTATTCTTTTCTAGCTAGCTAGGATTTGGTCTTCAGTTGAAGGCATTGTAAGTCTTGAAAGTAATGTATAAAGTACTGTCTTCAGCAGTATCTGTTGTTCTGTCAGCTGTGTGCAGTAGGGCTTTTTCCTTCCACTGTGAATCAGCAGTATATATCACTTCAATTATTTATTATGTCTGCTGCTCATAAACACTGCATTAACTGGTACTGAGATTTGCATTTCTGTAATGCTTTCTGAAACATTACAGATTTGCTGTAAGCACAACTTAAATTCGAAGAGTTTCACATCTTTCCTATATTGTGGGCCCCAAAACTGGACTCAGTACTACAGATGGAATCCCTAAATAGTGGAGCAGAGGGGTGAAATCACCTCCCTTAACCTGCTGACCACATTGCTCTGGATGCAGCCCAGGATGTGGTTTGGTTTCTGAGCTGCCAGAGTACATTGTCAGATCATGTCGAGGTTGGGCTCAATAATCTTGGAGGCATTTTCCAACCTAAATGGTTCTATGATTCTGTGATTCTTATCAACCAGCACTCTCAAGTCATTCTCCTCAGGGCTGTTTCCAATCCATTCTCTACCCAGTCTGCTTTTGTGCTTGGGATTGCCCCTGGTCCACATGGGGGACGTTGCAGCCACAAGTTGCTGAACTTCATGAGGTTGACACAGTCTCACCTCTCAAACCTGTAAAATTCCCTCTGGATGGCATCCCTTCCCTCCTGCATGGCAACCATATGCCTCAGCTTAGTGTCATCAGCAAACCTGCTGAGGGTGCCCTCGATCCCATTGTACATGTTGCTGAAAAAGATGTGAAACCCTGATGGTCCCAATACCCCAAGGATACCCTGATGGTCCCTGAGGAACACCATCTGGCACTGGTCTCAGTCTCACTTGGAGACTGAGCTGTTGACCGCAACTCTTTGAGGGCAACTATCCAGCTAACTCCATATCCACGAAGTGTTCCATTGTCAAATTCATGTCTTTTTCAGTTTAGAGACAAGGGGGTTATGTGGAACAGTGTCATATGCTTCGCACAAGGCCAGGTAGATGAAGGCAGTTGCTCTTCCTTTATCCATCAGTGCTCTAACCCTGTTGTAGAGGACCACCAAATTTGTCAGACATTATTTGCCTTTAGTCAAGCCATTATGGCTGTGACCGGTCACCCCTTTATTTTCCATGTGCCTTAGTCTTGTGTCCATGAGATCTGCTCCAAAATCTTACCAGGAACAGAGGTAAACTGACTGGCCTGTAGCATCCTGAGTCTTCCTTTTTTCCTTGTAAAAATGGGGATTTTTTTTCCCCTTTTACAGACAGTAGGGACTTCACCAAAATGCCATGGCTTGTAAAATATGACGAATAGTGGCTTAGCCACTTAATCTGCCACCTGCAGATGTGTCTCATCAGGTCCCATGGGCTTGGGCACCTTCAGGTTCTTTAGATGTTCTTAAACCTGATCTTCTCCTACAGTGGGTAGTTCTTCATTCTCCCAGTCCCTGACTTTGCCTTCTGCCTTTCGGGCAGTGGGGCCAAAGCATTTGCTAGGGAAAACTGAGGCAAAAAAGTACCTCAGCCTCCTCTGTGTCCTAGCTAATCAGTTTTCCCATTTCCTTCCAGAGAGGGCCTACATTTTCCCTCATCTTTCTTTTATTGCTGACCTACCTATGGAATGTTTATTTGTTGCCTTTGACATCCCTAGTCAGACTTAACTCTCTCAGGGCTTTAGCTTTCCTAACCGATCCTTAGTTGATTGAACAATTTCTTTGTATTCCTCCCAGGCCCCCTGTCCTTGCTTCTGTCCTCTGTAGTCTCACTTTTTTACTTTGTCCAGGATCACCTTTCATCCATAGCTCCTTTCATCCATGTCCTCCTGACATACTTTGCCTGACATCTTCTTTGTTGGGATGCATTTCTCCTGAGTTTGGAAGATCTTTGAATATTAAGGAGCTTCTTTCGTCCCCTTTTCCCTCAAGGGCTTTATCCCATGGTACTCTTGATGAAGATCCGTGAAGAGGCCGAAGTCTGCTCTTCTCAAGCTTGCTGTGTGCTGTCCTTGCTTCCCTAAGGATCTTGAATTCCACCATTTCATAGGTGCTGCAGCCAAGGCTGCCCTTGAGCTTCACATTCCTCACCAGCCCCAACTTGTTGAGAACCAGGTCCAGTGTAGCACCTCTCCTCATTGGCTTCTCTATCTCTTGGGGAAGGAAGTTATCATCCATGCATTCCAGGAAGTTCCTGCTTATGTCCTTTTGTGTTGTGTCTCTAACAGGTATGAGGTTGAAGTTCCCCCTGAGGACCAGGGCTTAGGAACCTGAGGCTTCTGTCTGTCTGCAGAGAGCCTCATCTACTTGGTGTTCCTCACCAAGGAAGGACACCTGTAGCAGACCCCCTCTATAATATCATCTGTTCTTGTTCTATCTTTAATCCTGACCCATCAGTTGTCAGTCAGCTTCTCATCAATTTCCAGATGGACCTCCACACGTTCCAGCTGGTCATTGACATAGACAGTGACACCCCTTCCTCATCTTCTTCCTTGGCTGTCCTTCCTAAAGAGCCTGTATCCTTTCATTCCAACACTGCAGTCCTAGGACCTATCCCACCATACCTCTGTGCTAACAATAAGATCCTAGCCCTGCGACATTGTACACTTCTGTACCTCCTCTTGTTTATTCCCCATTCTATGTGAATTTGCATGGGGAGATTTAAATTGGATCCCCAGTGAAGCTGACTTACTAGCTGGAGTGGCTGGAATTCCTTCATGCTCTTCTGCTCTCCTGCTGACCTGAGATCCCTCTCCAGGCTCTGATAATCTCTTGCTGCCATTGACATCAAAATGATAGGAATGCAATTATTTAAGTCCTTCCCTTATTCCTGTATTTTTTTTCTCTTTTTTTTTTTTCCTTGGTTTCTGCCTCTGCTGATTTCCTTATCTCTGTCACTTGGTCTGAATGAGATTTCTGCGATGTCGTCTAACAAGATTTTAGTGATATCTAGCCATTCACCTAAGTAGTTACTTCACATCAAAGATAATGTTCTTACTTTGTTTCAGTAGCACTGAACAGCTTTGTGCACTTATCTTACAACTTGCTGCTGCTGTAGTGGAATGGGACTAATCAGATGTCCAGAGGAAAGAATGAGACAACTCACATATGGGACTTGGTATAATTCAGTGTCCAAGTTTTAAATCTTTCCTTTATAAACTTCAGTTCTCCACACCCATTTCAAATAACTTCTTTGTAGATACTAGCTAAAAACTTTCATTCTAGACTTCGATCCAACCCTAAGGATCCCAAAGAACTTGTTTAAATGGGCTATCCCATCATATTTGAATATGACCACTTTACAGATTCTTAGGCAAAGTATAAATTACTACAACAATTTCACTCTGCTGCTCCTCAGTTAGATAAGAGAAATTGTTTAGACATACCAAGGGTTCAAAATTCCTGTTTGTGTTCTACAACATTTCTCAGATGTTTTGATAAAAGCAAGAGAGAAAAGCTTGTTAAGATTTGACTTCTTGACCATCTGCTATAAAACTAACTTTCAGCTCAACCTCAAACCCTTTTTACTCTTCCCTTAAATTCTCTTGCTGAAAGATACATTTTCATGGCTAGGCATAACTTCTTGTATCTATCTAACTATGAATTCTTCTTCCAAGCTTCATCTTAAGAAGGATGGAATTGAGGGAGAGAAACTAAAGGATTCATCTTGGGGTAAGCGAGCTTATCCTTTGAAGTTATTTCTCTCAACTTAGAAGATACTGTTCCCATTGTAATATGTATAAGATTCTTATGATTTGAATTTGAGGTTTTTAATCAAATTCCCCTGTAGGGAGGAAGGAGAACATATCCTAGATCTTCCTCACTTGAAGTTAACAACAGTCAGAAACCATTTTATGTTAAATGTCTAGTTTTTATTTCAAGACATAACTTTGTAATATTATTTTTGCTCATTATGCCAAAGGAAGATCTTTTTTTTCTTATGGTTCTTTGGACTTGGGATGATAACTGTTTCAGGCAGTAATTGCTGGCCTGTTCATTGTCCTGGGCTTAGCCTTTCAAATTTGTTGGCTCATTGGTAGAGTGATTCCTGATTCAGGTCTACAGATTGTCCAGTAAAGACTCTTACACTTGGGATTTAGTCCATCATACTAGTTTTACATACTTTTATCATACAAACATAGAATGATTGAACAGTATAAAGCAAAATAATTCTCAGTGCCTTCTCTTATGATGTTCTGAAAGAAAAAAGCTTTGAGATCCATCAACATGCTATTTGATTGCTTCTTTTACCATCTTTTTTGGTCTTCTGTAACTGAAGTAATATCTGTTTAGAGTAATTTATTACAATTTTCTCTCTCTGGTGATGATTCCTTTCCCCCTCCTCTGTGTTGAAAATACTGGTTTTACTTTTGCTGTCTGTATTGGGTTGACAGGACATGGTATAGCTATGCAAGAGAAGATAGACCTGATTACCTGTATTTTTCCCATTTCTAAGATTAAGGATTGGCTCCCTCAGATTTTACCTTTTGTTTATCTACAAAATTCTTTATGTCTTGTAGACTTGTCAATGTAAGGAAATAATAGTTTCATTACTAATGCAAGGATGAATAAATGGAAAAACACATTTTGGAATAACTCCTGATGGGGTGGCAGGGGGGGTGGAGAGAGTAGACTTATACATTCTTCCTAGACTTTTTTTGAGAAATAATTTTTCTAAAGTAACTTTTAGTTGTTTCTGTCTCCTCAGCTATGGCAGAATGTCTGAGCTTTAAATTGTCTGTGGTAATGAAAGGTGAAACTGGAATTTAGCATTAGCTCTAATGGGATATTCTGTGGGACTCTGGTATCTGTATACAGACACCAGAAAGAGTAGGAATCTGTTGTGAAAGGTTTAGAGAATGGCATGTGGACCCATTTGAAAATTAGAATTAAAGACTAAATTTGTCTTTCAAAGAAGGATATTAAAGGGGTACCTGTTATTATTTTGCAGAGGGGAATGTGTTGTAAACCATGATCTTATTATGCTCCAAGAGGCATGTTTGGACTTTTATGGTTTGTTTTACTTTTTTTTCTTGATGGTATGATGTGGCTACTGTGTAAAGAGTTGATGAAAGAAGTTTAAGGTTGTTTAGTCATATTACTGGAATGAACGAATGAATGTGAATAACAATATAGTTTTAGGGCTTGGTTTCTGATTATAACAGAATGACATCTGTCAGAATATTGAATCAATATTCTAGGTTAGAGACTGCAAAATGATTGCTACCAGTTTGATTTCAGAGCCAAGGTGGCCAACAAAGCAGGGGAAAAGTGTGTAATGCACAGATGAAAACTAAGACATGAATGAGTAAAAGAAAAGATGCTCAAAAGATGCTTTCTTTAGTGGCCTGGTTTCTTTTTAGAAATATTCTATGTATATGCAGCTGCCAAGTGGAGACCAACTGATTAAGAAAGGATATGTTTCTGTTTGACCCAGTAGGAAATACTCTTTTTAAAAGACAGAAATTGTGTAAGCATTTCCTACATCAGGAATCTGAGCAGATGAAATTATACCTCTGGATGATTTAGCATCTGGAGCTTTTTTGAACTCTTAAGTTACTGGGATCATTTTGTCTTTTAAATTTGACATATTTTGATATGTTACATTTTTGTTCCAATTTCTCTATTTTGTTCAATAATAATTTAGTGTGTATTCCATTTGTCTTGTATTTTGTCTGTAAAATTCTTAATAGCTGATTATCCCTGATAATAACTGTCATTTGTCTTAGTTTTTACCTATAGTGTCAGTCCAAATGCTTGTAGGAGTTTATTGATACCATAAACATTTTTGTTCAGTTACCAAAATCCGTATTGGAGGTTGATAGATAATGCTGTCTCTGCCATCATGCTTTCTCCAGCATCTCAGTTTCAGATAGCTTTCATAAGTTTTCTCTTAGGGACCAAAAGCAAGATGTTTATCCTCTTTGAAAGAGTGGTCAGGGAATTTTCTCTAAAACACAGTGAAATCTCATTTCCTTCCCAGACTTCACAATATTCAGATATCCAGCGGAAGGCAAAAATTTTAAGGTGTACTAATGTAGGACACCTGCTTTAATGTGGCTGATAGTAACTGTATGGTCAGTTATGATCATATTTATTCTATAGTTTTTCTCCTCTGATTGTCAAAATTCTATGCTGCTTCCTTGGCAGAGAGACTTCTGACTGACCTTATTGCCAGAGTATATTTTATTCTTTCATTAGAATTAGCTTCTATGATAACTCCAGTATTTTATCATTGCAAACTGTTACTCTCTAGTGCTTCAGACCCTGCTTAATGTGACCAGCAGGCTGAGGGAGGTAAGTCTGCCCCTCTACTCTGGGGCTCATGACACCCCACCTAGAGAAGTGTTTTCAGGTCTGGAGCCCCCACATAAAGGTTGGTGCAAGTCCAGAGGAGAGTTGTGAAGATTATCAGTGGGCTGGAGCACCTCTCCTGAAGACAGGCTGAGAGAGTTGGAGTTGTTCCTCCTGCAGAAGAGAGGGCTTCAGGGAGACCTTAGAAGACTTTCCAGTACCTAAAGGGGCCTACAGGAAAGCTGTAGAGGGACCTTTTACAATGACATGTAGTGACAGGACAAGAGGAAATGGCTTTAAAGAGAGCAGGTTTAGTGTAGATATTAGGAAAAAAATTATTTATTGTGAAGGTGACACTAGAACACGTTGACCAGAAAGGCTGGATACACCATCCCTGGAAATGTTCAAGTCCAGGTTGGATGGGGCTTTGAGCAACCTGGTCTAGTGGAATGTCCATGCCAGGGGATTAGAACTAGTTGATCTTTCAAGTCCACCTCCTACCCAAGCCTTTCTATGATTCTGTGTTGTCAATAACATTATGGATCTGGTGAAAGCATTACAAAATTTTCAGCAAAGGTAGAATCAGGTGGGTCTGGAGATGTATCCAGCTGCTTTCTTCAGCCCAGTGAAAATGGGAGCACTGCTGTTGACAGCAAGCTTTCTTGTACAGACCTCTGTCCTTCTGGAGCAGGGGCCAGAAAAATGACACCAGGTTCATTCACCAGTTCACAAACTCATCACACTGCCCTTGAGGAACTATTACAGCTCAACAGATTAATCAGATAGATTAATACTCCTACTCTCTGGTGATTACCAGTGATCAGTTTTGATGGTTCTTATTCTGGCACTTTTCCCATTGAAACCCTTTTCCATGTTAAAGTGGAACTAATTAATTCTAGGGTAATACTTTAAGGTTACTTTCAGGTTAACAGTTCAGCCAGTTCATGTCTGGATGCTCTAAGTTCCACTGAGATATACCAATTGTCCAGACAGTGCAGTAAAGTTACCTTGCTACTGGACATATAACCTTTTAGATAAGTGAGATCATAAGTAGTTATAGTCTTAAACATTTATGGTTCTGAGTTGCATGGTTTGGTTTTTCTGTCATGAAGATGTCATGTTTGTCTTTTACTGAAGATCACCTGTATTTCGTCAGCAGCACTTTTAGGCAGACAGCATTCTTCTGCACAGGGATCATAATCTGCCACGTGCTAATAGCACATGTCACTCTACTCCAGAAGTGGCATTGTTGTGGTGACCACCTTTAAAACAGAGTATCTATCATATGATAGCAGCTGAGAGGCATGAGGGTGACATACAACATTATACAGCAATAAAGATGATACTGTGGGAATTACGTACAATCTTTAGTCAGGCTGTCCAAGCTCTTTTTGCAGAGATAGTAATATAGATGACACATTTGTAGCACAGGAAGTAATAAACCTTCTACTACTTCTGCAATTATCAAATAACTAGTAAATAAACTACTTCTGCAATTATCAAATAATCAAAACTTGTGATTGTCAGATAATCAAAATAATCACTGCACCTCAACCATAAAACTTTACATTAAGGCATTGATTTTTCTTTTTTTTTTTCTGTTTGTTTTGTTTTTTTTTTTTTTTTTACCCAAGTGGATAAGATTCAATTCTGTGTTGAAAATATTTTCCAGTGTTGTATTATTCTGACAGCCTGGCCTAAAGTTATAAAAATGTATTGTCTCTCTCTAATTTTTGAAAATCAGCTTTTAAAAAATACGATTATGAAAAATGTTATCCTTTAACTAGTTCCAGAGAAAATGCAATTGTAGAAGATTTTGCCAATATGGGTTTTCTCTAAGGAAAAGCATTTTAAAAGAACCAGGTTGGCAAGCTGCTGTCTTGATTGCTAAACCCAAATTCAAAAAATTCCAATTTGACTTTAGGGGTAGGCACATTCTTACAGAAAACACACAAGGTTTTGCAGTGATTTATATACTTATTTTGCCAACTCAGTTGTGTGACATCCAATATCTTGAAGAATGAACTCCCTAGGATTAAGCACTTGGTAGATTTGGATTTGAGCACCTATTTGTTCTCTCAGATTTTGTGTTTAATTAATTTGCTACTAATTTTTGAGTGTTTTTTTTTTCTTCATTGTGCTGCCATTAGTACATTTATTTCTTATTGTTTTCTTTTTTATTTGAGCATATTATACTTGGAGCTCTTAGCATATTTATTCTGTATTCAATACTAGGTTGACAAAAGCCAACCCCAAAGGGACTCTGCCATTTTCAGTTGTGTCTAAAGTAATCTCTATGCAGTTGTGAGCAGGAACTGTCCCCAAAAGCGCTGAGTTGGTCCTTGTGACTGTGAAACTGTGTTACAGTGGTTTGATGGTTTGTCATAACTGAGTAGCAAAAGGACAGAAGGTCTTGAAGATGAAGTATATGATCTTACAATTCAGTCAGCAGAAATAAGGGTATTCTAGAGAAAATTTAGATAACATGGAGGAGATTCAGTCATTCCTAATCTCCACTAGATTGACAGCAGTATTTCTAGGTTATGTATTGTTTGAGGAAAGGCAGGGTCTGTTCTTGCCCTCAGTTGTGAGGGTGCAATATACCCTAAGGTACCTAATGCCTTCTCTAAAAGAACCAAAACCTGTGCTCCAGAAAGAGCTTGGATCATTTGGCAAAGATGGTGACATTATATGTGGCTTTGTAGACCTTTACCCCTCTGGAATTATCCAAAACAATGGCTGTTTCCATGTTCTATTTAATTTCTCAGGTGATAGCCAGTGTACTATCTTGTATATTGCCTTGAGATTGTTTCCTTGCTTCAATGTGATCCAGCCCACTTTCCTGTTCTCACAACTCGTAAAAATGGCAATCGTCCAACAGAAGCTGAATAGTCTCCTAAATCTCCTGGCAACAGTGCTGGGAGAAGAGATCCAGTCTTTGTACTTCTTGCATCCAGTATCAGACTGCAAGGGAAGCAATAGCACAGTGTATGATCCAATGGGGAATCCAGTGCACAGCTAATCTGAGCTACTGTGCTGTATTTCTGGAGTGATCAAGTATTCTTGAGGGATTCACAGAAAGCAAGTTGGCATGGAAGGGACCCCAAGCTTTTACTCAGAACATGACTAATTTTAAATTAGATCAGATCAGCCAGAATCTAGTCCTGTTGAGATTTGACATTCTCCAGGAATGGAGGTGCCCAGCCTCCCTGGACAGCCTGTCCCAGGGACCAACAGTGTTGAGAGTGATACCTGTACTATGCCCTTTCATTCTGCACCAAACATACACTGTTCTTTCAGTATATAGATTTGGTGCATTTTACCTTTTATTATCATAGAGGAACAATAGGCAGCAGGTAATATATGATTTGCAAGGTACAATTTTCAAAAGTACTCTTTTGGCCTGGGGTGAGGAAATGTCTATGTAACTATCATGGTGCACAGTAGTGAAAATCAGGCACCTCTGCCTCTGAGAGATGATCACTTTGTTTGTTCTTTCTGGAATTGACACTAATGGAAAGGTGGAGAAATACTGATGCATAAGCAGTAGTTATTTTCTGAAGAGAAATGACAGTAGTGAAACATATTTAGTATAGCAAAGAGATTGCCAAGGGAGGACATTGTTTATTTGAGGTTCTTGAAAGCCATAGACATCAAGGAAGCAGAGAAATTCTTCAGAGGGGGACATGGGAATGTTTCTAATGGTTTCAGAGAATTAATGGGATAACAAAATAATTAAGAAAGGAGAAATTTCACCTGAGGCTGTCAAATTTGACATAACTGATAGGAGATGGAATTTCCTAGGTTATACTTGAAGAAGAATTAATTCAAGAAGTGTCAATTGGCCAATAAATCATTTCAGTTGGAAATGCAGAAGAGGTCTGCAGCTTGCACAAGAAAAATCTGTTTGTTTTTGTATGTGAAAAGATCACCGCATAGTATGCCAAACTCTGTTTAAATGTTGGCAGACAGGACTCTCTGAACAAAGACTGTTTCATCACTTTAAGCACAGGCATCTTGTGGATTATTGTGCAGTGTGAATTTTGTTTATTTGTATTTCAGTTGTTTTCTCTCTATTTTCAAAATTAATTTTCCAAGTGTTCTTTTTCTCTTCTATAATTTGTATTTTATTTTCTCAACTTCATGTTTTTCACAAGCTAAAATCAGTAATAAGGCAAATATTTGGCTAAGAGCTTTGAGTGAATCGGTCTTATTTCTGAACATCTTTATTGATACCCTCGCTATTTAATCTTCCTTTTCTTCCCCTTCCCTCTAATATTTCTGTCATCTAAAAAAGGAGTTAAACTGGATGGGATATGGGTTGACTCCTGCCCTCTGATTTTTAAGATGTTTTCTGTCTTCAGAAGGGTTGCAGTTGTTTTAATTTTGTTTCTGCTTTTTCAGATGAGAAATTACCACAAAACATATCTGCAAGAATGATCCCTGGTTTTCTGTGGTGTGTGTGATATTCTGCAGCAGAGATAATACTATCAATACAATGCTACTTCTATCAGTGAACTAAGATTTTTGTTATTTCAGCTTCTTGTCTGTGTAGTTTTTCTGCAGTTTCTGTTGTGGTCCCAGACTTGTGATAAAGGCTGAAGTTGCCACTAAAGGGGATCAAATCACTAGTTTAGTTTGGAGGAAAGGTAATTTCCAAGCTGTTTTTACTTGATATTTTACTTATGTCAATCTGTAGTAACTCAGAGAGCCTACTGGAGTTTGTGGAATTGGCTGTATTTACAGTTGGTGTCAGTGTTACCAGTGAGTAGCCAACAAGGCCACTGTAGAACAGGAGTGGCATTATCAGTCATCTTTTCTCCTGTCTGGAGTTGCAGGCAAGAGAAGTACACTCATTTGTTTGAGCTAGTGTAGGAGGTTGTATGTGTACATAGATAAGAAGAAATTACTTTTATTTATGGGAAGAAATCCTTCTTCCATTTGAAAGTGGCAGGCTAATCAAAACAATTGCAGTTCTCCTTCAGTAAATGTGAGATTGACGCCAGTCTTGCCTCATGCAAACCTTTAAACAGTTATTGCAAGACAAAGCAATTTCTGTTCACTGGCTGGTTGGCCGGCTTGGACATGGTTTCAACTGCTTCTTTGAAATTCCCATTGAAAATTTTTGAATTTAAAATGACGCAGCATTTTAAGAATACTCATTTTTGCAATTGTCCATTGTATGGTAAGGTAGAACAAGTATTGGTAGCAATTTTGTACCAGTAGTTTACTTTTCATTTCCTTGCTGTGCAGTAGAATTAGTCCTCTTCTGTGGCATTCTCTTCTTCTTGAAAAGCTTGACACTAAGTGGATATATATTTTTAAATATAGACAGGAAAGCTATTATTTTTTATTTAGCTTTTACTGTGTAATGGAATTTGTGACAAGGTTATTTGCTTCAATATAATTTTGTGTACTGATTAGTGTTCTTTGGAAAGGGCCTTGAGGCGTGTTGCACGAAAGATGCTATATAAGTAGGGAATGGAAGGGTAAACGACCTCTCTTTAAATGCAGTCAAGTAATCATTATCAAAGTTTTAAGCAATTTGAACTGCCTAACAGGAGGTATGATGACAATAATTGCCAATGTCCTTAAAGGACAGCTGTACCCATTTGATCGCTGTCACATGCTTGAAGTTGATAAAAAGAAAACCACTTTGCACAATCTCTATGTTGTATCTGAAGATAACTGTTTTAAAAACAAACAAGCAAACCAACCACACAATTAAAAAAAAAAAAAACAAAACCAAACCCAAAAACCCAAACAAAACAAAAAAAAAAACAAAACAAAACAAAAAAAAAAAAAAAAACCAAAAAAAAACAAAACAAAAAAAAACCAAAGAAAAGCCAAAAAACTACCCCAAACCAACCAACAGAAAAACATATATTTCAAAATAGATATTTTGAAGGTCTCTGCATGTAAATCAACAGAGTTTTACCATACAGCAGTGTAGGTGCCAACACCAGAAGACACGAGTGAATTATAAAGTTAAAAGAAAGAAAAAAATGCATTAGTATTTAAATAGGAGTGAAGCAGGCAGTGTATATCTAAGAAGGAATGGTTCTGCCATGCAAGTGAAAGGAAAGCTGTGCTCTGCAATGTTGTTCTGAGCTTAACCTTTAGGTAACTTGGGTCAAGGAAGTGAGTTATGATGAAGGACTGAAACAAAATGTATTCATATTTCTGTTTACTCTTTTCCATACCTAGAATCATCTTGAAGTATACCCCCATATGGACATGCACAATCAAAAATAGATTTTGCCCATTTTCTGAGGTGCATATGGTGGGGTTTGGCCCAGCCTGGAACCAGTAGTTCATTTCCTGGTGTGGCTCTGTGCCAAGTTAATATTTCCTGCCTTTATCTTAATGTTCTTATCAGTGGTCTAGGCCCACCAGCTTTCCACAGGCTAAGAAGAGCTCTGTAACCCTTCTGAGATGGGTACATAAAACACATAAGGGCCTAGGGAATTTCTAAGTCTGGTCTGCTACTGTCACTATATATTATAATATAAAATGATAAAGCTGTGTCTTAACATGAGCTAATTATTTTTGTCCTTCAGGACTCCAGTTGGCTGTTCAATAATGTTATTGCCCTGGGAGTTACAAATCTTCTAATTTGCAGCATAAAAATATTTATGGCTGTTTTAGACTTATTTGTTCTTGTGCCAATGTTGTCTTTTTGACTTCAATAGTTCATCTCCAGTGTATATGCTTTGCTGATTATATTTTTACAGAAGAGTCATATTCCTATTCAGTCTCGGCAAGGTAGACCAAGCTAATGTCTTTTATTCTCTGTGAATGTACACTCTTCATTCCCAGTGTCATTCCTATAGCCCTTCCTTGCTCTTTTTCCAGTTTAAATTAATCTTCCCTATATAAAATCAGAATGATTGTTCTTGTGAGGTTTCACTCTGAAATGACATTAATACTGTCTGGAAAAAAAATCCTATTTATATTCTGCAACTGCATAGCTTGTTTTCATATTTACATCTAATAAGTTGGTCAAAGTATATCTTCCAATCAGTTTATACATTTCAGAATTTTTTACTTTTTCTCTTCTTTGTGCTTAAGTTTCAGCTTGTACCTTTTCTTTTTCCACTGTTATCTCATAGTTGAAAGTACTACTTTCTCTTCATTGCCTTTGCTTACTTGGACCATGATATTTTACCAGTATGACATTTCAATTATTCTTCCCACTGATGGTATCTCCTAATTTTTTGTCATCTGCAAACTTTCATTGTGTGTTTCTACTGATGCCATATTCATACTTAGTAATGAAGTTAGGGGAGTTTTGCAGACTGATCTATGAGGAGTTTCATTACCAAGCTTCCTTCAGTTCATTTGATGTTCTTTCAATACTGTCATTATATCGCTTTTAATATTTCCCTAATTTTCAATTATTTTACTAATTCCTATTTTTCCAGCTGTAACAAGGTAACACACACACACAGACATATATATATATATATATATATATATATATATATATATATACACACACTTATGTACAGTTAGAAATTAGTAATTTCCTTTGCATAAAATCAGCCATATTATCAAAGAAATTAGCTTGGCATAAATTACCTTACATCAGCCATTATGAGCTTCATCCCATTCTTCTGTTATATCTACATATATATTTAAACATTGAATTACTAAAAGAATTATTATTTGGATCAATTTATCTCTTTTGCCTCCTTAAATACTGGTGACTCCCCCTCAATTCCCACCAAGTCCCGATAAAACTGTGGAGATTTAATGAATAATTTCTACGACTGCTCCAGCACACTTCATTTTTCCCCCTGTGTCTATTATTTTGACATGACATGACCTGAGTTTTTTAGCCAACCTATCCCTTTTTATGTTTTCACAGTCTATAACATCATCAGACACCCCTTTCCATCTATTTTTGTTTTTCCTAAAGCACGCATGCATTTTGGTATCTGTGTTCCAGCCCTTCTTGCTGTTTCAATATATTTTGCTTTCCTGCAATAGCTTTCTTTATTCATCCTGCAGCACTCCAAACTTTCCTGTTTAAGAACACAAGTAGCAGAACAACAAATCTTAAAAGTATTTCTTACCAATTGGATCCAGTTCCCTAATGAGTCTATTAATGAACCGTGCTATCTAATTAATGATTATTTGCATGAAAATTAGTATTTTCTTCTAGATGTCCCTTGTATTCCTGCATCTGTTCTTTAAGATGTTACTGTGACTCTGTTTTCTTGATTTTCCCCTTCCTTTGGATCAAATCCAGATGTTGAAAATATGTGCTTCTCCCAACAGTCTTCCTTTCTTTTCTAGTTTACCACAAATATATGCATAGATGTGTGCTCCTTAGTTGAAAGGAGAGATCTCAATATAAATTTAGGGAAATAGTATGTAGATACAAATTGTATTGCAAAGTTAAAACTCAAAATTTGCCTTCTGAAAAGTTTTCTCAGTTTTTTTGATAACTCTTTCTCTGGTTTGGACTTAATTTTTTTTAAAACTAAAATAAATTCTAGTGAAGACTTCAGGAGAACTTGGAATGTATCTCACTGTGTTTTAAGTTGACCTACCATGTATCTTACACATGAAAAAATAAATATCTAGTACACAGGAAATTGACATAGATATTTCATTGTCGTAACTAAATAACTTAATGTCAGTGAAATTCTTCAAAATTTTGCTGTTCCTCTGGAGTCTCTCAGGCTACATCCATATAAACTAAATGGAGCCAGGGCACACACTCGAGTGCGGACTCAAGACCACTAAACCTCCATTCTGTGCCACTTGTCCCTCAGGCTGGAGACTCAGACCTGGCCCACTTTATTTGTTAGTAGCTGAGAAGTTACTTGGCAAACATTTCTTTCCAGAAATAAGTTCCTATCTGAATGTCTCACAGGAAGTATCTTTCCCCCACAGCTAGATGTAAAAAAATGTTTGTTTTATTCTTAATTAGTAAGAAGGACTGATAGCAATCATGGCAGGTGGGAAGGGTTTGGGATGAACACTTATGTCTGAGCTGATAAGATTTCCAGCCTTCAACCTACTTGGATATCAATTGCATTGACTTATTTTGTAGAATGAGGAGGAGCAAGGAAAGTATTTTTTTCCTGAATTTCTGTCAGAGAATCACTGTCCCAGGCTCTCTGTGAGAACTGGGGTCCTTTAGAACTAAGAATGTTGTTCCTGAATCTCTGATGAAAAGACACTGTCCTAGTTTTCATGCTTTCTACATGCTCACAACTCTTCTCCACAAATTGTTCATAACAAAGTCATCCTCTTTGTACTTTACAGTCTTTACTATGAGAAAAGATGTTGCTGTTCACTCTGGACCTCAGGAAGCCCTCTTCTCTGTCCTCTTGAGAAGTAAAGCTAGCCTGTTCTAAATGAACGACTTCTGCATGGAGAGGGAAGAAAAAGGAGCATAATTTTCAGTAGAAAAAAAAATATTTAGGATGCTTCTTTGACCCAAACAGATTTTGTTTGAGTCTCCTGAGATTTTCTTACCACTGTTTTCCAATGAAGCTGTATTTACAAGATTATTTTAGCATCAAAACTCAGCTGCATTTAATTCCACTGGATTGCACTTTTGTTACTTTGAGCAGACACTGATGTGTATATCAGCTCTACAGAGTTCTGATATTTAAGAAACAAACATCATAAAACAAACATGTCAGTAAAAATTCAATTATAAGTCAAAATGTCTTGTAGTTTAGATTGAAGAAAAAGAAAGGGAAAGCTAACAGAAGAAGAATATACCTATATTTTTAGCCACAAAAGGATTTCATACATTTTTCTGTGCCACAGTGCTATATTATCTCATGGAACAGGTGAAGAAAGAAATACTGCAGAGAGTAACTTGTTTTTTTATGTATAGCTAATTAACAAAGACAGTTCAGATGCTTACAAAGCTAGCACAGGTAATTTTAGTAAGAAAATTGCAGAAAAGCAACAAATAATTGGAGTAATGATGAAATTCTATGGCTCCACTGGGGGTATCCTTTTCAAAGAGAAAATAGCCTAATCCAAAATTAAAAACTGTAGACATGGAAAGCAAAATTTTAAAATTACTAATGGACTTAGTGTATGCAATGCCATGGCAACTTTCATTCATGCCCAAAAAGGTTTTGGAATCTCCTTCACTGAAGATACTCAAGAACTGTCTGAACACAGTCCTGTGCCATGTGCTCTGGGGTGACCTTGCTTGAGGAGGGAGGTTGGGCCAGGTGATCTACTGTGGTCCCTTCCAACCTGACCCATTCTGGGATCCTTTTTCTTTTGAGTTCTTGCATTTGAGGAGATTCATTTGATAGTGAAAAATTTTCTGCTCTCTTGTTTACTACTTTTGCATCTTCTGGTGTATTTAGCAACACTGCAGATAGAGGTCAGATAAATACAATTAGAATTTTTTCCCCATTCTCTATTATATTACATATGATTACAACACAACTATTACCTTTGCTTCACTGAGAGCTACCTCTGACAATTACCTTGGTCAAAGTTGAAATTCCTAATTTCAAGTTGAGTAACAGCATTTTCAATGGGAATCTGGTGATGATCTTGAGGAGGACTGACCAGTAGGAACTGCAATTGCTTGTTAGTTTGTACTTGTCCTGGGAAAGTAGCTGCTATATTTCTATTATCATGCTTAGGCATTAAGCATAATTCTGACTTTATAGATGGTACCAAAAACGTTGAACACATAAATGTGCTTCTTTTAAATCATAAGTTACTTTGTTGAAGCTGAGCGTACATCTTTTCCTGGTAGTAAACTGTGTGATAAGAGTGCAGAGAAATCTGAACCTCAATTTCATGTTGGCAAAATCTTTTCAAAGACTGTTGTAGTATGAGTAAGGTAAGCAGTGCTTTGAATTGATGCAGTATTTCTCACTAGTGAGGTGGAACTAAAACTAAACATGGTGTTTTTCCTGTGTGAATCTCCTAATACTACAGTTATAATTTAGATGTCATGAATCAGCAGACAAACAAGTCTGTAGTGTTGCTGTGCATTAAACAAGTTATCTTATTGAGCCACATGTTGAGACTAAATCAATTTCTTCCTTGCATGTGATATTTTAGCTAAGCAGTAACTTAAATTGAATACACAAAGTAGTAAACTGCTATCTCTTGTACAGAGACATTAGTCAATGCTGTTTGGAAAAAATAAGTTCAATATATGTGCTGTCATACATGAATAACATCCAAGTTATTTTCTGGACCAAAGGCATTGAAGTGTTACTGTATGCTTTTCCCGAAGTATCCGTGAGCGTTTTCCTTTAGACTGTATCTGACCATTTTTGTGATAAGCTGGCTAGTGCATGGATGCCTTTCATGTGTGAATGGCCACTTTTTATATTACCTAGAATAAACAAGGTTGCATCTTAATAATGCTCTATTAGGAGTTTCATTGATTATGTGTCACTCCTGTTAGTTCATAGGAGTTTCTATTAAGCATTTACTTGGGTGCATTTTCTGTGATTATGGCAAGCATTCAATGGTTGGACCTCATTCATTGTCTCTATTTAGCATTATCTCCTTTTTTGTCTTTATACATGTGTGTGTATGAAGTGTTATTTCTCAGGGAAGTTTACAACAGTAATAGGAATATTGCATTTAAAAAATTGAAGGAAATTTGTGCCCTTTTACAGATCATACTAATAGATATGCATGCCTATTTATTTGAGAGAATAATTTTTTCTTAGGCATCCACAGTCATTTCAAATACAGCATGCAGTGTATCAGTTCTATCAGATACTGTATGTAATGTGTTCACATAAGCCGCTCAAGGCACAAATCTTCGACGTATAGGAGTTGTTTTATATTCTAGGCTTTCTAAACACTGTACTAACTGTACAGACTGTATCAATCTGATTGTTTGAGGCCAGAATTATAAAACCTAGAAGTGTAGGGCTCTGTGAAAGGTGAGATCTTTGTATTTGAATTTTACTTGAATTGATCCATAAAGTTATTTTTAGAAGTTACATTCTCATAACATCTACATAATCTGGTTTACTCTAATCTGATTTTTCCAAGCTTTTTAAGCAGTGCTGAAAATTACTTTAGGGAATAGATTTGCTTTCAAACTGAGTTTTCAAAATAAAGTTCAGGTCATTGTGTTCCTTAAGAGATTGGCTGAATGCCACTAATAGTATGTTGTGACGGTTTTTAAACCTGACAGTTGGCTACAATACACTTGAGTAACTTCCAGTTTTATTGTCAAGCCAAGGTATGATTTCAGTAGAGATGGTATCTGGCATCCATAGAAGATATTATCATCAGTTAGAAATAAGATGCACTTCATCATTTTTGCAAGTTTACTTATTATGTTGTGCCCTGCATTTGAATTAAGTTTGTAATTTTTTTTTTTATGTAAGTTTGCAGTTTAGAAGCCTTTGAGGTGTGGCATGAATATCAATATCAACAAGGATCATGGAACACATTCAGTATCCCAGTTTTGGAGATACTTTAAAGAATGTTTTCAGATCAAAATAATTAAAATTGAGAATTAGTCCCATTGACCTGAGAAAAAACAGATTTGTAGACATAGACAATATCCTTTATCAGATTAGAGGTTCTGGATGTAACTGTTGAAGAAGTGTTTGCTTAACGTCTTTTTTATAAAAGGCATATTCATTACTACCATTACTTTTCATGTAATATGGATGGAGTCAAACTGAAATTCTGCACCAGCACATTCCTTGTTGCTGAGAGATGCTAAGTGAAAAACACTACCAATGCAGAAAGTGTCACTTCCAAATCTAGTTTTTTAAACAGCTCTAGAGAATCATGCCATTGCACAGACAAGAAGTCTTTGAGATCACACCTTCTCAGGCAGCTCTGTTTCTTCCTAGTTCATGTTAGATTAACAGAATTAATGGGATGACTTTTTTATCATGCCTTACTTCCCAAATGTTAACACTTGCTTAACTGTGGGTAGTTGATATCCTTTTTATCTCTGTTTTTTATTTTTTAGGTCTTTAAAAAATTGCCATTTCAAATTACAAAAGTCAACATTGCTTAAAGCATATACGTCTTTCTTTTTCCCCCTACAAAATTTTGTTATTGTAGAGTACGATATTAGAATGGTGAATTTTCACAAATGCATGCTAAAAACAAACCTGATTCTCCCCTGACATGTCCATTCATTTAAAGAGAATAGTGCTGCAAGACAATTGGATAGTTGGGTCTAATAGTAAACTAAGTAAACTGCCATGCTGTAGCTGTGTTTATAATTGAATTTGAGCTGTACCATGGAGGTCTCCAAAACATTAAACATTTGTGAACCAATTTATTCAAGCTCATGAACATCAAAAATCAAGATACTTAAAGCTATTAAAGAAAGCAAAATATGTAGATTTAGGTCCATAATGAGGTTTTGAAAATCAGCAGTTTGTATCCTGAAGTCACATGTGTGATCTTGACTCTTCAGGAGCTGTGAGCCAGTCATTGCATGGAGGGATGGAGGGTGCATATCTATATGTAGATATAGGTACCAGACCTGATGATTTACCAAATGAGATCTTTTATTCTAAAGGGCAGCCAACTTCCTGATGCCTGCTTGCAGCTGGAGTTAAGGGGGAGAAGCAGAATGCAGGGGCTGGTCATCTCCATAACTGAGTTTGATTCTGCCCAGCTTCTGACTTTGGCACAGCCAGGACTTGAAGGACTGCAGGCTGAGGCGGGGGGTGATGTGACATCTTGGTGATGGGGGCAATGTGGATGACTGAAAAATTATGTGAAATAATATGCAAGTCTGACTTGCTTTTCTGGCAGAGTGGAAATTGTTGGGATGCAGTTTCCATGTGAAGTGAGTTAATGGTGGAGATGGGGTGTTTGTGCACAAATCCAGGTATGGGTCTGCAAGCCCGTCTCTGGCTACCATGTGCAGCAGCAACAGCAAAGATGGTCATGCTTCCCATGTTACAGAAATACATTAAAATTTATACTATTTATTTGTAAACTCACAGATCATGTGCCATACTGTGTATAGTGTGATTTTTTTTCTTTTTTTTTCCTTCTGGTTTAATGTGCAGAGTTAGTGTCATCCTAATTAGTTTCCACTGACAGAATAAATATTGTTCCATCTGTGCACTATTACAGTCAGCGACTGAAGGTTTGAAACACTTGAGCAGTGGATATCAAGTAGTCTGTAAAGGGACTGGAAAACAACTCATTTTGGATTATTTTGCATATATCATGATTCAGAAGGATGTTATGGGAGCAATTCTCATCTGTACAGCTATCATCCCAAAATTATGCCAAAATTTTTGTTCTCTTTTTTCAACAGAATTTACTTGATAATGATCATGAATAATAAAATTAAAGGATTTAATGTATTATGACAACATAAAGGCTTTTAATTTTTTTTATGAGTTTGCAAATATGTCTTAAAAGAGAAACATTTATTACCAAATGCTGAGAGTGGGCCAGATGAACTAATATCTTTATTTATTATACATTCCTGAGACAAGAGGCAGAACAATTTGTCAAGAATATTCTTTCCTTTTCCTGTGCACTTTACCATGTAAAAGAAAATGCACATTTGTAAAAAGCAACTATTTAAGCCTTATTCTTGGAAATTTCTTTGGCTGTGATTAAAGCAAAATTAAAAAGCAAGTGAACACTGTATTTAAAGTTCATTTTGATGTTTTTGTGGAGGGCTTTCAAAATACTAGTCAGGCAGGAGAAACAGGCACATAGACTTCTCTGTAAGACCTATAGCTGGCTTCTGGCCACAAGTCTGCATGACATTGAAAGTATTTCTTGTGAGTAATAATCCTTTACTTAATGTGATGGAATTTTTCCAGTTCAACTTCTTGTATCTCGATTAAACAAATTAATTTTACATAATTGGAAATCAGCACAGCTCTTCATAAAGTTGTTGCTCAGTATTTAAAAAATAGTCTTAAAGGAACATTGACATCTCAACTATTTGAAAAGAGACAAATCCCAGGCAGCATCCTTAGGAAATGCTATAGACTATATAAATCCGATTACCCAAGTTCTTTCTTAGCTGAAACAGAACAATATGTGATGCTATCTATGAAATGTATAGCTAATACCCCTGGGTATCCAAAAATATTCAGTATCTGCATATTATACTAATGACTGAAGCTGCCCAATCCCTTTAGATACCTTTTTTTTATTATTCTCAGCAACATTAGTGGTAAATGTAAATATTTCATTAGCAATTCTATAATAAGAAACTTTAATTTGCATAAGATTGTTATAGTTAAAGAGCATGCATTCAGCTTTGGACAGTAATTGACTGCAAACCTAATTTTCAAACCTATAGAAACCTGTGCAGAGTTCCTGGGGTGTGTTTGGGGTTTGTTTGTTTGTTTGATTTTTGGATTTGGGGGGTTTGTTGTTGTTGCTGTTTATTTAGAGTTTGAATGGGTTCTTCTGGTTTGGTTGATTAGGTTTTCCTATACGTTAAAGTTATGACATATAAAAGAAAAGATGCTTCTGCTCTTCTGTGGTTTTTAACACTTAGAAATTGTACATTTCATTTTGAATATATTGGGTTTTCT
The DNA here is from genome assembly GCF_024509145.1 of Vidua macroura. NCBI lineage: Eukaryota > Metazoa > Chordata > Aves > Passeriformes > Viduidae > Vidua > Vidua macroura. Next base: position 23,200,149 of record NC_071577.1, read on the forward strand.
CTGATAAAGAATAAAAATTTTGTATACATAAAGGAGGAAAAGCAGAATTTGTTGGGAATTTAACAATTCATCCTTCTTTACTTGAAGCTTGTGTTATTTCTTTAATAATTTTTGCTATACATATTCAATTATATGGCAATTTTAGAAAACTAGAACTTGTAAAAAAATATGGCCTTAGAGAAATGTTATTCTAAATCATGTTTAAATACTTAGACTTCTGTCTTACTGAAACATATGTTCTTTAGATTTAAAAAGAGCTAAAACCATGGATATATTGGCACAATTAGGAAATTATGTTGTATCGTTGATTGATAGGTAGTTGAATGAAAACAAACTGAAAGGCTTGTAGAAGTAAATGTGTATTCTTCTACTGCTTAGACAAGTGGTCTTGTGTTTACCTGAGTTACAGGAGAGTTACGGAGGTGAGAAGAGGCACCTTCCCTTTCCACGTTTAGTTTGTTCATGTCTGTTCGCACCGTGCAGTCAGTCATAAACCAAAGAACAGGCTCACCCTGAAAGAGAGAGCAATTTAAAAATTTCACAACTTATTTTATGTCATCTTCACACCAGAAACAAACAAGTGAACAAATGGAAAGCCATCAAAATTAAATATGTGCTGAAAGGGCATACTGGCCTACAATGTTGACTGTCTGGCAAGGACCCCTTATTTATTTAAGCTTTTTAAAAACCAATTTCTGTAACCAGCTATGCCAAAGAGATGCTCATCTGTAAGAAATAATTTGAAGGTTACAATTGGAGAAAGGTCTTTTTATTATTCTTAAACCATTTTGTTGATTCTTCCCCCACCCGTTTTTTTTCTCCATTTATTATGTGTTCCCGAAAGGCCTCCTACACATTGAAGTCCACAGTGAAACTCACTAGTGGGGATGAAGCAGAGAAGCCACTGCAGGACTCCCTGTTTCAAAGCTGAACCAATATTCACCATTGACACATTCATTCATCTGTGCAGGGTCATTGGAAATCCTCTTTCTCTAGTTTTGCCTTCCCTTCAGGGAGCAATGCTTAAAAGAGCAAACCCCTGGTGTGAAGAGATAGAAGAATTCTCAGCGTGGCCAGTGGTGCCGGGAATCGAATTAAAGTTGTCCATTTGCAGATGACTGTATACTCAGCTCCCAGAATATTCAGCTGTGGGGCTTGATGCTGAAGTTTTATTTGAAATGTTGATGATGGCACTTGGTTGTATGAAAAAAAATTGGGGACAAAAAGTATTTTCTCAAAAAAAGAGAAAAAATGCTGAATTTCAAAATGTGTGCAGTTCCTGCTGTTCCTTTTAGGTCTGGAGGTCGTTAAGGATCACATGCCAGGGAGGTAAATAATTACAGAATTTACTTCTTTGGGTAATTTAACACTTGTCACTTATTCTGCTATTGTTGACATCTCTATTTTGGCATAAATCAGATTTTGACATTACTAAACCTGCAATTTTGTTTTTCTTCACACACATTATCTCTTCCATGTGAAAGGCACTGGGGAGACACGGGCTGCCATGAAATCTGAAATGCCTGCAGTCAACATGAAAAGCCCCTCTTTATTTCAGTTTCATTTCCTGTTAATAGAGATGAACTTGGTGCACATTTGGGCATGTTTAGAAATTGTCAAACAGAGATCCTCTAAAAGGAGTTCTAAGAATTTAAAGAAGTCTCTGTCAGTTTGGAGGATGAAAGGATAAGCATAGTTAACCGTTTGGTCACCTGCCCAAATTCCCATCCCAGCAAACATAGTCCCCACACGTGTGGGCGGCGGAGGAGTTGTCGCGGTATATCCCTGTCCTTCATGACTTCTAGAAGGTTTAATTCTTGTGACTAATTTCGAAGAAATCTCAAGCAAAGGGTATTTCTGTGAATAACGGTGGCACGATCTGCCACCAACATAAATCGCAGTTTCTTCAAGGAGCATCAGAAAAGGAAGGTGGAAGAAAGAGTTGAAGGCTACAAATTACACCACTGCCTAATTATGCAGCTTTATTCATATGACTAACGAGATATCCACATGCATGTTAGCAACACAGAGGCCTAAATTATAGACATTCATAACAACTTGAAGAAGGGAGCAGGGGAACTGTTTAAACAATTTGAATTCTCTGTCATAGCAACTTGTGACATTAGATAGAGCCATCCCAGAAATACAGATTAAATTTTCCTTTTCAACTAAATCACATAGGTGATATCTTTATGCAGTGCATATAAAAGTAAGCTCATTCTTCATCCTGTAACCAGCACTTCTATACCCAAGTATGTTAGGTGTTATAAAGAGGTAACATTACAGTGCAATATTGTAATCTAGAATCTGAATGACCTTACGCAAGGGGAAGCATTTTTCCAAGAGGGGCAGCCCAGTAATGAGGGTGAGGTGTGTCCTAAAATGCCCCAGAGCTCATTCTAGCTTATCAGCTACTGCTACAATTCCTAATTTGTGGGGCACTTCTGCTTTTTGTGGGCAGTCTGTCATTTAAAGTGCTGTGAGAGACAGTTTAATCATTTTAAGAGTATGCTGTGTAACTGATCTTAGAAGTGCCTGGTACTCACCAGAGATTTATTGAAAAAACATTTGTACCATGACTGTCTTTCCTTTGAAAATAGTCCAAATATTAAAAAACGCAGTCATGCTCAACAGCAGTTTTCATTGATGCATTTAGAGCATTCCTCCTCTTTAGCATCCAGACCTTTTTTAAGAAATGTCATTGCTGGTTATCCTCAATACAAAATGGCCCATCTAACCTACCTTGGTGCAACCTTACCTCTTAAATATCAAACCATGCCCCGTAACCATTTGTTATCAAGTACCTTTTAGTTCAGTCATGGCAAACTCAGTTTACTATATAGAATAAAAAAATGGACTCAAGGCAATTTTTAGTAAATCAAATACAGGATCAATCAAATATCAAATAGGATATTTACTTGAAATGTTTTGGATGCTTTCTTGAAAAGGTGACAAAAGATCTTTGCATAATAATGTGCCTAATGAAAACCATGAGAAGTTAAAAAAAAAAGGAGAAGAAAATACTAACAGCTAACAAAAAATTGAAGTAAGGCCATGGGCAAATTTAAGTTTTCCATAACCTTAGCTTTGTACTTAGAAAATACTTGAGTATAAACGTTCTGCCTCATTTTCCTGTCTGATATGGACTGAAGTTTCTAAAGTCCTCATAAATGTGATTTTCTTGTTCCTGCTGTCTGCTTTACTCTTTATTCCCAATATTAACTGTATCTTCAGAGAAGACCCCACATACTGTATGGTAGGTTAGGTATTCACTTGCCACTTAACAAGTGCACTGACAAACTGAGACGGGATTTCTCCACATGATTTTCACAAGCCATTGGGATTGAGTGTGTTGAAGGGTTGTGCTATATCTGCAGTTAAATTCCTGAAGTGAATGGCAATCTCCCAACCTGGCCTTCAGTACATGAAGAAACCAGAAACAAGCTTGATAGGTGGTAGGAACAGGATGCTGCTTTGTTCACTTCAAAAACCTTTGCTGTCCTATTTTCTGACCACCCTTTAGCACTGCTGCTCTTGATTTGGCACAGCTTTAAGTTTGATATAGAGGACAGTGCAGAAATGCATGTAAAGAACTGAGGAATGGGGAAGGGAAGAAGGAGGTCATGTATGTCAGATACAGGAAGAAAGATGCATCTGAAAGATCTGTGTCTGTTGGAGATCTCCTATCTTGTTGCCAGTGAATAAACTCTTAACGTTGCTTGAGTATAAAATTAACTGATTTTTTTTTTACTTTTTTTTTTCTTTTTTTTTTTTTTTTTTAACTATATCATTCTCTAGGCAGGAATAATATTGCCATATACTATAGTGCAGCAGGAAGGTTGCTGAAAAAAGGGTCACTTAGAATTTCTCAAAAGGATATGCATTCAGGATTGCAGTTGATATAGTCTGTACTGGGATAGTCCAGAACATGGGGGTGCTTTTCTGTTTGTGTGATTTTTCTGTGTTAATTCTGGACAAGACATTGAGCCATCACTAGAGATAAACAACATCTTTGCTCTGGGAGGGGAAATAAATATATGTGTACATTTATACGTATGTATACATGGAAAGAGAGAGAGATTCTCTGAATCAAAGCTTTATAATTCTTCTCTTTAAAATCCACATAAAATACAAATACAGAATCAAAACTGTAATAGTGGGGAACATATTTCCCATCTCATGCTGCAGGGCATAAGCTAATCTGCTGCTGAGATAAGGCAGGAGCCCCCCTTCAACCCTGTGTTGTTTTTCATTACACAACTGGATGTTTGCATTATGTTTTTTATTAGAACTTGATTGTTTAATGACAAAGATACAGAGTTATGCTAAAATAAATAGAAAGCTCTATAATGGAGAAGGAGTAAATAGACTCAATGAAAAATAAAGACAAAAGACTGCTACATTCTGCTGCACTTATCCCAATCCCTCCAAAGCCTGCAAATATGTTCCTCATATGCACATGAGTTTGCTTTATTAACCTCCATCTCCCAGAAAAACCTACAGCTGTATTGTATAGGACCTGGTGGTGTTCCTTTTGCTTCCTTCATTTCATAAGGAGATATTTCCATAAGCAATTTCAGTTAGGAATGTGTGTACTAGACTACCTTTAAAGAAAGGACTGCTAGGCAAGTCTGTGTGTTTAAACTAGTCTGAAATACAGAGAATATTGTCTCCCTTAAGATAAAGGATTGCAGTTCTGTTGGACAAATGTTCTCATCTGCTGCAACTCATCTATTATGTGGCTTTTGTCAATGTGTTATAATGGAACAGTAGCCTTGGCAGTCTGTGAAGTTGGTTTGTATGCAGTTGTTCAGACAAGTAATTGCTTATATTGGAACAATTGAGTTTATCTTTGGTTTGGGGGCTGGAGGTGGGGTTTGTTCCTTTGAAAAAGTCAGCAAAAAAGCCCATGCAGGACATTAAGTGAAACAGTTTCATATGGTATTCCATCTAAGCTGCTTCCTACTCCACACACACACACACACAAAGAAAAAAAGTCATAGAATTATAGAATGGTTTAGGTTGGAAGGGACCTTAAAAGTCACCTGGTTCCAACTTCTCTGTCATGGACATGCCATGCCCTTCCACTGGACCACATTGCTCTAAGTCCATCCAACATGACCTTGAAAACTTCCAGGGTTGGGGCATTTACAGATTCTCTGAGTAACCTGTTCTAGTGCCTCACCACCATTGCTGTAAAGAATATCTCCTAATACCTAATCTAAACCTGCCCTCTTTCAGTTTGAAGCCATTCTCCCTTGTCCTGTCACTAAATGCCCCTGTAAAAAGGGCCTCTCCAGGTCTCTTTTAGTCCCCCTTCATGTACTGGAAAATCACCATAAAGAGAGAGAGAGAAGAGAGAACAGAAATCTGAGGTGTTCTATACTCAAAGGTACCCTACAATTGTTTATGGTACCTTTTGCTGTAGGGCAAATTGTGGTTGATGCTGGGTCCTAGTTGGAGAAGGTGAACTATAGTACTATAATTTAATTGATGGAGAAGAAAGCGTCTATGCTACTGTAGAAAGTGCAATAAATTTTGCATGGAGTCCCGTTTCTGCTATTTATGCTGTCTTGTGCTGGAGTTGTCCTAAGACAAGCCACTCCAGGGTTCAACACTGCTTTTGATGACAGCAAACATTCCCACTTTAGCTGTCATATCCTGCTTGGCCCTGTGGAGAGTCCTCAACATCTACACCATGGAGGTTCTGGTTGATGGCAGCACCTTAAATATAGGCCATAAGGTTCTTTTTATAGGATGCTGCTGCTCTTTCTGACCAATTCAATGTTTTGAGGCAAATTCTGCCTGGAGTTCAACCTGCCCCTGTAGCTTCACATCCTTCTCTGACATCCTACGCTTTTGCAGTTTCTTATGCTAGTCCATACTCATGACATCTCAGGGTAGCAGCCTGGAGTAGCGTAAAATTTGGTAGGTCCTAGTTCTTCAATGGAAACTCCTCTAAAAGTCAGATCAGACTTTTGTGATCGGGCTAAGAAGGCTTAGAGATATCAGGAGGAAAAATCTCAATTTCTGTTGAAAGTCAGACATTGTTTGGGGTCAGCATCTTAGGTGAGCAGGCTGGTATTTTGTAGACTTGATAAAATACAGAGGATATGAGGCAGAAAAGTGATTCTCTAACTTGTTTTTGTGGTAGTGTTAGGCTGCACAGGGAATACACTAAAGGTTCCCCCCGCTTTAATTTTGTGTTAGGGGTAAGAAAGGGTGGTAACCATAGCTTTATAATAATGCCTAAAATACCTCCTATGGATGCTACATTTCTGTCAACCCCAGTTTTAAACTACAAAAAAATACCATAATGTATGATATTGAAGGACTTACTGATGAACAATTGATGCTTCAGAGCATCTGTGCTTAGTAAAATCAACAGTATAAAATGCATATTATGCATCTTGGACCATCGGGTTGTCACTCACAAATGATATGAAGTTTAATGCATTATTCACAAGTACAAGAGGAGGCAGTCCAAAGCAGTTGTGGATTCTCTGTTATTTTATTTTATCATATTTTATATTATGTTATTTTGCAAAGAGCAGAAGCTAAGTATGTGACTTAAAGGTGCAGAGTTTGGAATTGCATGATAGGATAAGCAGCAGTCACACTAAAAATGTTGGATCTAAGTAAAATTCAGTTTAGTCTTAAGAAACTGGAAGATATTTTGATCTTAAAGCTACAAAAACCCATCTGGGAACAAGTTAAGGGTGTGGGGTTGTGTTGGGATTTTTTTCCTTTTTCCACTTTGTAGTGCAAAGAAGCACATACCACAAAATCAAATGAAACTGGCATTAATTTGGTAGTCTCAGTTCTCATTGTCCTATCAATTCAGAAAGCTGTGAACAGATACGGAGGCTTAGAGGCTGCATTTAGGATGGCTGAAGTTTGGGGTTAGGGTATACAAAGGATGCAATGAGAGCACTCATTCAGTAAGGAACTCTTCTTAACATCTTAGCATGGAATCCCAATATAAAAATCTTGGTCAGAGAGAACCAATCTTCATCATTTTGTTGGTGGTTTCATTATTGATTACTCATGTTTATGCACTTCTTTCCAAAGTCTTGGCTGCCAACACAAACCTTGTCCAGCAGAATCTCTAGTAAGCAAAACAGCATTTGCATCCCTATGTATTTCTCCTAGTGGGAGAGAAAAAGGTTGTCTCGGTCATTTCTTATTGATAACTTTAAATATTATGTCAAGCTGAAATCAATCGTATGAGAGAACAGAAGCTATTCCTCAAGATTTACTCTGGATATTTAATTAATTGGAGTTTATACATGCAATTTATTTTCTTTTTTGCCACTTTCAGCATTTGTTAGGTAGTAGTATTGATGGGACTAGTGTGGCAAGGTGTACGTCTAGTTAAATTGAGCCTTCTATCGATGAAAACTTAGCTTTTGTGGGTGGCTGTCTTTTATGAATAATATATGTCACAATATTACATTTTCAGAGCTGTGGTATTCTTTACATTAAGAATTTGGGGGGTTTTGGTGCTAAGTAGATATTAGGACTTGATAGTATGTGAAACATATAGGAGAAACAGCATTAGCTATATGTGTGTAAATCTATATATTTTTATTAGAGATCCATAGTTTTATTTTGAAACCAAGCAATTTGCTGTTTTTTCTCAAGCATTTTCAGCTTTTAATGTGGAAAGCGAACTGACAATTGTTTTTTCAAGTATCTCTTGTTATTGGCCATTTTTGTTCATTATTATTCAGCTGGTGACAACAACATTTATTATTTGTATATTAATGACTGGAATTCTTAAGAGATGGATGAGCAGTCAAACAAAGCTAGGTGGAATTAACTTTATGCACGCTTTGTAGTTGATACCAGACTCACAGTACTCTGTACATTCCCTAAATACTCTCTGATTAAGTATCATTTATGGACCTAATCCAGCCTTGCACAGCTTTTTAAGCAGTTTTAAAATTTCCTCTGGAAATATTGAACCCTAAGTATTTTCAAATATATTTTCACGGGGCGGAAAGTCTATATTGCAGTAAATATCTATCATCACAGCTACCAATTCCTTGAGCTTAATTATGACACTACTAAATGTGAAAATCTATTCAGTGCTAGGAACACTTTTCACATTACATTCACGCTAAAGATTGGCTGTTAAGAGCTCATTACTGGTAGTTTTCTAAAGAGTGGTTTATTAAACACTGTTACCTAATAAGCATCTTTGGTGGTGCAAATTGCTGAAAACAGTAATGAGTCTGATTAGACTTCATTTCAATTACGACAGCTTGTCTACTAGCAAAAAAAAAAAAAAAAAGGAAAAAAAAAAAAGAAATCTCTCCTTGATGCTTTGGAATCTGGCTACAAGGCATTAGATGGTTTAAAAGGAAAATGCCACCTCTGTGTTTCCTTTCCACAGTTCAGTAATGAATAGAGAGCTGTCCAAGTAACCATCCAATTTAACACATTGGAAAACTAGATGGGCAGCGTTGGAAGCACAATCCTGTTTGCTTAAAAATTCTACAAAGGCTTTTCAGTTAGTATATCTAAATAGGGTCATATTTAGGTTTCCTCTGCTTCCCTTGTGTAATAATATAAAACTGTAAGAAGAGAGAAAATTAAAATTATTCACTCCTACCTGGTTTGCAGAGGCTATGCATTTCTCTGATTAGTGTAATGGACCTTTCAATTGTTATCTGTACATCTTCTACAGATTTGTAAATCTTTTACATACAATCACAAAACTCTCACAGCATTCACAGTACCTCATAATTCAGTCTGGTCTTTGTTTTAACTTTAATTTTTTTTTTTCTGGAGTAGAAGCAACTTTTAATAAATGTTTACTACTGATATCATACTTCAGTGAATATCTATTTGTTTATAAACTTAATTCTTGATGCTAAGTGTGTTTAATTATATTAGTACTAAGCACTTTTTAAGTCATTCCTGTATGCTACTTACACATTCTGGATAAAAAGAGAAGTGTTAATAGAAAAAAATTTAAGCTTATAATTGCTGAATACTTAGTAAAGTCTAATGTTCCTGTGGATAGTGTATGGCATTTTTAATACTAAATCCATGTGGATGCACTTTTCTAATATTATGTAATACAAAATTAGATGGAGACTTTTTTAACTAAAACCTTGTAATAAAGTATGCCTGGAGAAATGGCAGAAGAGGGATGCACAGGGAAGGATGGAGGGCTGCTGAAAGCAATTTGTTGGACTGGTGACTCAGATTGTGGCTGAAATCAGACACTGTCCTGTCAGTTTACAGCGAATTTTAGGAAGGCTCACATTCAATAAGGTTTGAATGCCATCTAATTAGACATAGGAAATTAATCAGAAACCGAGCTAGTGCGGTGAATATCAGAACTCTCTATCAAGACTTTAATGAAATATTTTCTGTGATGAATTTTTATTAAACACATGGCCCAAACACTGGTGAATAAAATATAATTTGTGTAATTAACACATTTTAATGTGGCACATTTATCTCCTTTGCAATAAATTGTAAACTTCAGTAGTTCTTCTGGCTTCAAACCAGAGAAGTGACAGAAGAATTAAGCCCATGAACCTGGGGTCTAAGTACCTTGTATGGTCCCAAAACCCCTTTTTGGCTCCTTTTTGTGATGTTACCTTTCTGCCTTGTTTTTGAAATTCTTACAGTTAGCTGTTATGTATTGTATATATTTTGTGAGAAGACTTTCATCAGTGTGCATCATCAAACATCAAGTAAAATAGTGGGGAGGCAGGGGGGTGGGGGGGAGAGTTGGGTTTTTTTAGCAGCATACAAACACAAGTGCTATTATTCTGCTATACAAATGTGTGCCTGTAGTGCGCTTTGAGATGCTAATCAGTGGAGCTTGACTTCTGTACCCTGAAGCAAATTTCAAAAGTATTTCATCATTAGGTGACTACATATGCAATAAGGCTGTGGACAAAATTACAGAAAAATAACACAGATTATTGTTATTTAAGCTATCAATAGTACTCAGCTAGTTACTGATACAATCATTGCATGGTTTAGATTCTTGTTGTATCTTGAAAGCTGTTTACAGAAATGGCTAAATTTGCGTGATAGCTGCAAAGGAATGTGACGTTTTATCAGCTGGGCTCTATAATTTCTTTCTGTTTTTAAAACCAGCATGTTATTTTTTTTTCTGCCCTCTTTTTCTGCCTGTGCACCCTCTTAATGACATACTGTGTGTCTTTGGACATGGCTTAACTTTCCCTGTTGCAGGATGAATTTTACTTTTTTTTTTTTTTTTTTTTTTTTTTTTTTTTTTTTTTTTCAGAAAGGAGAACCAGCATCTAATATGACGAGTTAGTCTCTTTTCCTTACCACTCTCTCCAGGAATATGGAAAAATATCAGCATACACAGAGTTCAATTTCTCAGTTGAGGCATTCTCTCTCTGGTGCCTTGGTGCCTGTGAATCTAAAATATATAAATAGAGAGAGAGAGAAGGGGAGAGAGAGAGATTTCTATATTTGTCTATAGAAAATTCCCTGTTCCTCCTCTCCCCGTCCCCCAGATAATTTGTCAAGCCAACTGAACAATCTATATAGTTCCTTTCAAATGCTCAGGAAATAATACAGTAGTCCCAAACCAAGAGCATGCAAAAAATTGGTTACATTCCATTTTTCAGTAGCTAATTCAGATACATTTTATTGAGTGAGCAAGAAAGAATCTCTGGAATTTGTGAAATACAGTAATTGAAAGGTTTAAGTGGGGGAAAGATTTATCTCAGCTTAGTTTTTCTAGGATGTCAGTTCTTTGGTTGTGCTTCTGCTTTTAATCTTGTTTCTCTGCTTTGGGGGGAGCAGGAAGGAAAGGAAGGGTCAGCTGCTCGCATAGACGAGCCGGGGAAGGAGCCGGGGAAGGAGCCGGAGCTCCTTTTTCCCTAAGAGCGTGGTTAGTACCGTTCTGATGACTTAGCTTAGGTATTCCCTACCCTGGCAAGGAAATCTCACATTCCATGTGGTAACATCATCCCTTCTTACAACAACGTGGTCTCCCATGTTGTAATACAGGCACTGTTGTTTGTTTGGGTTTTTAATGGAGACACCAAATCAGTGTACATGTTGATAATACAGTCCTTTTGCACAGGATATTCTCTTTGGAAAGGCAGTGTGTGCCAGCAGTAGCTGCTCTGATGCGTACAGAGAGAAATGTGTGTGATGTGTGTCTGGTACGATGGGAAAAAGGGAGAGAGTGGATGAGCTCTGCTAAGAGCTCCCTGCTCTTAATCCTGGGCCATGTCAGGAGCATTCTAAAGCAGTTTATCTTCATATGTCGTCTTGTATATAAGAAACAACTAAACCCACCAAAACTCATTTCATATGTAGCTTTTTCCACAGCCTTCAGATCAAAGTTATTTTCTTCAGGCTGGACTAAATTATACACAGGTCCCAGGAGTGAAGGACACTGAATTAATGCACTATGTCAACCAGTCCTGGTTATAGAATATTTTTTCTGAAGTGTGAGACGCAACATCTCTTTACTATTTCATTAAAAATTAATGTGCAGATTGCCAAAAAGCATAAATAACATAAACAATTTTTGTGAAAGCTTTGTATACTGGGGACATAGGTTAAGGATTTTTTTTCTTGAGTATCAGATTACTTCTATATATATTTAATCAGTATTTGTTCTCATTTAGCTAATTAGCAGAGGTACTCTAATCTGAGTAAAGCAACTGTTCATACCTATCCTACAAGGGTAGGTTTTGAAATAAGTGCTTTAAAAGAAAAGCAGTGTTCCTGATTCCAGGCTGTGGCGTTGTGCTACTGGCCCATATAAATTTGCTTTTTCACTTACGTTAGTTGAATGTAATGGGTCAAACCTGATTACAATTATTTGAAACTTACTGAAATTGAACTTTACTTTCATGTCTGGAATTAACCTTTTGTTGTTGTACATAAAGCTGTGAAATACATACCTACTTTTTTTAGATATGATGAGTGAAAAATATATTAAAATTACATTATGGTGGAATTTATACAGAGTGCTGCTGCTGTTAATTGAAGGGAAATATATTTTAAATAACTCTTGCTGTCTAACTTGGTCTTATGTTTTAAAGCAAGGTGATTTTCTAAGATTTTGGAACAACATGATATAAAAATAATTCAGCATCAGTTAAATCTGTATTTATTGTGCACCCACTTTGTGAAATATAAAGTATGTCCCTGTATAGCAGTTTTAACCCCATTTATCCTCATGCACATGCATCCTCACCTGTTATTTACTCACATAAGAGAAGGTCGATACTGCAGTACAAGGGGAGTGCTCTGTTGTGACATAAAACATACATATTCATTAGCTCTGCTGTCCCCTTGGACACATGTGGTATGTCCTGATGATCTTCATTTGGCAAAAGGAAGTGAGCTTAAGAAGGAAATTGTCTTAATGGATTTACAATACATGAGAAAAGGGTTTTAAAAAAGCTTTATTAGTGGCAAGGAACCAAAGCAATAATTCTAAGGGTGAATGAAAGAGTAAAAGGAAACAATTTGCTAAAACATGATTAGCAACAGAAATAGAAAAATAATAGAATCCAATATTTGAAAATCATAATTTTCAGATATTAGCAGGTTTTTTTTCCCTAGAAGCTTTTAGGTCAAGATCCGAATGTTCCATGACAGGCTCCCTAGTGCTGAAAATTTATTCCTTTTGCCTCTTACTTACTTGCTAAAAAACAAGTTCAGGGTTTTGTGTTTCACCTGCTTCAGCTGATTACGTGAGAAACACGATAAAGCATGAAGGTATTTTGTCTGCTGTGCTTTTAAGGATTTGTGTTGTGCTCTTTCAAGGTAAATGTGCCTCAAAATCCACTTCTCGAAGAAAAACCAAATAAAAGGCTACTTCTGCTATTTTGTTGCCTAAAAAGAGTATGCGTTTTGCTGCACTTCTAAAAGCTTCATTTGGGTTTATTTGAGCCTTGCAATAAGGACTTTAGTGGAAGTACAATCACACTCTAAGTCTAAAATATTTTGCATTTTCAAATATGCATAAATACTTGTGCCAAGTGGCCAAACTCCGTATTTGTTCATTATTATATTTTATCATGTAAATATTCTAATTCTCAGAATCACTATCGTTATCCTACAGCAGTTATATTGATTTTCATGTTTATATGGGCATAAATTGCAGATTATGTGGTATATTAAATCTTTTAAAAATACATTATAGCTATAAGTGTGTGTTCAGTGGACTGCAAAAAATATTTTTTTTCATGTAAGTTATGCTTACATTCGTTTACAGCTATTGTTTTTCTGAGTATTCTCTCAGAAATTATTATCATCTTATTCATTTGGCACTGACAAAGCATGCTAGGTCCTTTAAAGGCATGGTACTGTTCAAAGCTATTTGACAAAAACAGCTTAAAAATGTAAATCCTGGCAAGAGGAAACATCATAGAGTAAAAGAAAATGCAATTATTGTTTTCGTTAGTATGTGTTCTAGTTGATTCAGAAAAGTGTTATGAGCAAATTAGTATGGTGAGGGCAACCTGACATAATAAAATATTTCAAAGATAAACTGCATTTAATCACAAATATGACCAATTCTCTACATAGATGGCTTCCAAGGCACGTGCATAAATAGTTTTACTTTTGGTACACGGTGATCGTGCATCAATGTGATTACACAGCAAGGATGTTTTTGTGTCAGGGACTGCTGCTGCAGAGAAACCAACACCTCTGAGGTGGGCAGAGGACTGGGAGGTCCCAGGAGTGCCCCAAGAATAGCTCCAGTCCCTACTAGCCGCATCTGCGGGCTGCTGTGAGGCTGGCCTCTGGATCCAGCCTGCTTCTGCTGGCAAAATATGCCAGTGCCATCTCTGGACATAGTTTCCCTTTGCTTGCTTGACTATTACTTCTCCTTATTTCTGTTTTTCAGGCCTTTGAAGCTAATGGATCTTCTAAAGGCTGTTTAGCCAGAAGTGTCTTTGTGACTATCAAAGGCTGCTTTATGTAAATGGCAGGGAGGGGGCTTGTGGGAAGAGAACTCATTTGCTGTAGATGTATTGCAATTTGCTGTTGTAAGGTGTGAAAGTGTAGTTTTAAAAGAATAATCATTTGACAGTATTTAAGTTAGATAATTGGGGGGTATCAGTTTGGAATTAGTTTTTACTTTTATAATTTATTTTTTAACCATTCCAGTCTTGCATAAAATATGTTGCATTTTTCTTACTGCTTTCATCTTTAAGTGCTGTTGACATATATGTGATCCTCAATATTACTCGTGATTTAAGTGTTTTGTTTTAAAGATTTAAATGCTTTCACTATCCTCGTAGATGGGAATCATATTGTAAATACCCTGGCAACAGCTTGCTCCCACTGATGTGTAGGGCTTGCATATATAATAAGAGGAAGAACAGACCCCTACCAAGAAAATACTGAGAGCACTTTCCAGGCTTGTTTTTGTGAGTTTGTAGCTGCCACTTACTGAAAAAAGCTTACGAGGTTGGGACTGTACAGCTGGGCATCTCAGTTGGAGGCTCATCTTCCCAGCGAGTCCTTTGACGTCAAAGGAGTTCCTCATGGACTAGAGCAGAGGTCTTCACTGAGTAATTAGAAAATAAATGTGGGAATAATTTTCTTTCCTTTTTTTTTTTTTCCTTGCAAAACGTAATTAGCTCAATCCACTCTTCAAAATCCCTCCTGTTTCCAATTAAGAGAGATCAGTTGCACTATCTTCAAACAGCTGAAATTATGCTTATTAATAAAAAATTGAGTGTAAAAGAATTGTTTTATCTTGAATTAATTTTTATTATTACAGGACATATGACAGTATACAGTCTTATAAAATATTATCAGATTTAGTACAAATCCAGGGAGCTGTGTGTCCTACATCTTGAACAGCGGTTACAGCATGACTCATTTATTCAGCTCTGCCTCATACTTGAGAAGGACTTTAAAATGTGACTTTAGGGCCTGATCCTCAAGGTACTTACAACTTCAGCCCACACTTGAGTAAGGGGTTTGAGGTATACTGGCATGTTCCTAATGAAACACCTATTCAAGTCAGTGGCTCTTTTGGCAGAGCCAATCTCCGCATGTCCACAAGAAGCAAACCCGTGGCCAAAATCATTATGATCTGTTGTGTAAACACTCAGTGTCCTGAATAACTGGGGACAGGGCTGAGGGTAGTAGTTCAGTGTGCAGGGACAGTTTTTGGGGTCCTAGGCTAAATGTGTAAGCAATCCAAAGTGATGAAGTTCACATGCACTTTTAAGTCTAGAGGGAAAATGGTTGGTGGTACTTGGGGCTGTGGCTTTGGAGTTGTTTCCTACCTTGCAGCACTGTGCTCCTAGCTGTCTGCTATGGACACTTAGCAGAAGCATCCATCTGCTTTCACCCCTGGTGCAGTGCAGCTCTTTTCAGCAGTGCATTAGGCAGTTGCTTGGATCATGTTTAACAACAGGCCTAAAGTTAAGAACCTGCTTGACTCCTGATGCTTGCAAAGGAAGCTTCAGATTTGTGCTAGGTAGGACCTATGCACTGCAGGGGTGAATGGGGCAGGAAAAGAGAGACCACAAGAAGAGAAGAATTATTTTCTTTTGCCTCAGGTATGTTGAAGGAGCAGTTGAAGGCCCCTGATCCAAACTGAAACTTTGGTAGCTGGTTGGGAAGGTTGGTGTACTGCCCTGCTTCTAGTGCCTTGTGCGCAGCAGCTCTGGGACATTTAGGTTTTTTCACCAGCATCTGTAGAAATGCAGTGCAATCTCTTCCAGTATCTTCAGAAATCCACAGCTGCATATGATTTAATTTTAGTTTGATTATTTTATTAGAGGTGTGAATAGATGAGAGGTTTACTAAAGTCCCAGTATCCTTTCTCTAAAGCACATTGTTGATAGGCAAGTTGGTGAGTTGGCACACTGTAAATCCTTTGTGGTGGTATTACCCAGTGTAGTTCTATTTCTGGACCATGCCTGTTTTCAACAGAAACTCCTGTATTTAAATTGAAAGCAAAGGCTAGTTATTTATCTTTTTTGACAGATATTATCCTGTATGGGGATGAGAAATTTTGACCTGGTACTGAGGGCACCAGCACTGGGGGGTTCTTTGTATGCACAAAGTCATCTGAGCTCCCAGCAGGATCAGGCCCTGTTGGACAGTGAGGATGTGTAGGATGTTGCTTGTTCCTTTTTGTGTTCAGATTGCAATGTTAGTTTTTCATAACTCTGGTATTTTTTCCTTTTTGTTTGTTTTTTTTTCTTTGTTTATTTTTAATTTGAATTCTTATAACTGAATATGTAAGTGGCTTTCAGCCATATGGAATTATTATATGTGCAACTGATGAAGTATTGTGTATTAGATTTTCCATTTTCAGGCTAAGTGCACAATATTAGAAGGGGAAATATGGTTGAACACTTAGTTTGAAGTAATTCCATAATGAAATTGTTGACTATAATTACTTTAAATGTAATCTGGATAGATCCAACTGTAGGAATTATGGAGCAGGGATGTATATAGCAAGGCTGTTAGGACAAGAAAAAATTGATACTGCTAAAATAGCCTACACTGCCTCTCTATATAATGTATTAAATTTATCTTAAAAGCAATTCTCTGGTAAGTACATACCTGTACTTAAAGAACAGAGTCCTTTCCTTTTGCCTTTTACAGCCCATACCAGCACACTTTACACAGTTCAAAAATGTCGATAGTTCAGAGGATTCCTAAGTTAGCAAAGTTTTTTTTTTGTTTTTAATTTAATACATTCAGCCTTGCATTGCTTCTGGATTTTCAGAAAGTTATTAACCAAATACACTATCTGCAAGACTGTGGTTTATATCAGAGTTTAAATTACACTAAATAAAAAAATGTAACCTCTAAATGTGCCCTGATTTACCTGATTTTAGATGTTTATATCAGCATTTGGATTCCTAACAAAAGAACTGCAGAAATATGTATCAGCTCAAACAAAAAGCAATTAATAAAATATAATTTGAAATATGGAGAGGAAGTACCTACAAACATTAAGCAATTTGGGGCTGAGGGTGGGCAGGGGGAAGGGGAATGTTTGCATAATTAAAAATTACAACAGCTGCTGCTGCTTCTTTTTTTCTCCCAAATCACACATTTGATTTTTGTCAAACAATTTGTGAACTATTATCAAATAGAGTCAAACCTAGCAAAAGTTTTCTGCTTTTTCAATTAATAGCAAATTGAGGAAATGGCTCTTTGTGCCCCCCAGTCCAGACCATTCCAGGAGATTTCATGTAAATTCAGATTTCTTCACTACTTACTAATGCAAAGAATATGCTTATGGTTATCTATTAACCTATGCTTCCAAATAACACTAATGATTGCGATGTGCTGGAATAAATGCTCATGTTTCATGGGATGAGAACAGTCCTGTTCTCTTAAGCTTATCTAATCAAAGCCTAATCCATGCCTTTACAGCCTTTGTTAAATGCACTGGTATTTAATATGCATCAATAAATAAACTTTCAATTATTGTTCAGTGAGCATATCCAAAGATAGCATGACAGTGTGAAACTACTGGTCTATCTAGCAATTATTCTAAATAAAGAATGCCAGTGATGTGATTTTTCCCTCCTCTTATAATGGATAATTTAGATTTTCTGACATTCTTTTGCAGCCTCATAATAAGGAAAAGAAATTAATCTAAACGAATAAAATTCAAAGAATTGAATTTTCTCACAATCGAAATACATCTCCTCACTGTGACTATAAATTTATTTTATTTTAAAAACACATGATCCATTCTAAATAAAAAAGACCAACTGATGATTTTTTAAAGTATTTGTGAAAGATATTTTGAAAAGCGTACAGAGTGGGTAGTGTGTGATGTTGTTGAGCTTCGACCCAGCGCATTCTTTTACCTCTTTAAATTGAACAGGCTTTCTTTTAGAAGCAGTTAAAAACATGTGCCAAAAGCATATTCATTAACTACAGTACAAATACAGCCCTATCAGGTTCTTTGCTCCATCCATGTCTATTTTGCCTTCTTTCTCCAAAGTTTCACTACTGCTTTAGTGCTTTCTTTGCAAAGAGTCTTTCCCATGGCATCTGTTCATTGGTATCCAGTGAAACATCAGCCTACTCAAGTTTTTCTGCATCTCTGTAACAGAAGCTTTCAGTGTTTTGGTAACCTTATAAGCAAAACATTGCAGAACACAGATAAGTTTTGCTTGTTTGTTGGTTTTGTTTGACTTTTTTTTTTAATGGGGCAGTGAACTTACATGCTGTCATGCAGTTCTATGTTACAGGAATAATTTTGGCTTTTAAAAAGCTTCTGGTATTTCTCATGACATTAGAATAATTTCAGATACTGATTACTGGCAATTGGCTCTTGGTGATTTGTTCTTCAGATTTCCATCAGAATTTAACGAAGTGTGACTTCTGGAAACTTCTGATAGTTTCTCATTAAAATTGCATTTTTAAAATGCAGTTATTTAAATACATGATTTCTATAATTTCTCCCCAATTTCGTGATATACTTACTCCCTCTGAAAGGTAATGGTTGAAAAATCAGTAGCAATTAGCAAAAAATACTATATTAACGCTAAAGGATAGAAATAAATCTGACAAAACCTCAGTCTCAAAGCTGCATTTGTCAAAAGCACTTCTCTGAATTAACTTTAGGATAACTGTATAACTGTTAACAGACATTTTTATCAAGTTGTCAAAGTGTTTGAAAAATGAGAAAGAAAGAGAATGCTCGGGAATAAAAAAATGCACAAGTAATCAATGGCATGCTCAGGAGGAGTGAGATTTACTAGTTGGATTAGTTGTACTATTAAAATATAAGGCTCAATTAAAGGTACTTTGCCATTTTCAGCCTAAATTTAAATGATTTGGTAATTTGCAAATACATGAATCCAAAAAAGAAAAAAAAAAATAATCCAAATGCAAATGACTGCAACCACAATAAAATATAATTGCAAATGAATCTGTTGCTTTATTCATTTATTGTGTAATTACTGCAATCCTTCCCACCTTGTTTTCAGTATTTCTTAATCATTAAGTCAGAAGCATGACAGCAGTGCCAGCCCTGGCATGATTCTCTTTGACTAAAACCTTGTAAATTAACACAATTAGCACAGCATCATCCTGCTAATTAACTTCCAGTGTCTAGTGCAGTGGTTTTGCAAACAAGGAAGAGGGAGTCAGAAGGGAATAAACATGCCATTCTGTTACCAAACTGTGTGCTGTGTTAGGTTTAGCTCAGCGAGGCTAAGCTGGCCATGTCAGATGCCAGAGTCAGGCAATGAAGAGCTAAAGGGGTTGGGGAGAGAAACAGGAGGGGGTAGAAGCTGTCAAAATAGACTGCAGTAATTCAGAGGGGAGCTAGTGCCACAGATGCTTCATTTCGACTAGGCCTCCTCCTTATCAGGGAATCTGTGCCAGAGGGCACAAGACTGTTTGCAAAAATCACTTTTGGTAATATGAGAGAGATTAAGGAGGTCTATTTGATACAGCTGTACAAAACCCAGCAATGTATCTACCATGCATAGGTACAAGTTGGAGGGGGTTTTCATAATGTTTGTAAATCGCTCTTACCTATTGCAGTGGGTTACAAAGAGGAGGGATAATTCACATCAGATTATGAAAAGATTAATTGCTTCAAAATGACATTTACTTTTTTTTTTTTAATTATAGGTTTGGTTTTGGCTTTGTATTGTTTGTTTCATGGTTTTTTTATAGCTAGCTGTGGAAGCCACAGAACTTTTAGGCACTTGGCTTCATTTCTTTTTCTTTTTCTTCATCCTTTTTTTTCCCCTTATTCTTTTTCTTTAACCCTCTTTCTTTGTACCCTGGAGGCTGTGAAGGAGAGGGGGGGAAGAGAAAGCAAGCAAGGAGACCGACAGACAAGTCATGCTTGTTTTTTTTTTTTTTCCAGACCCTCAACAACAGAACTGAGAGGCAGAAAGGAGCCAGTTGTAATTCATACCGAGTTGTAGGCTTTGTGTGATGAAAGCGACAGAGCGCTGCCTGGGAGATTGCTTTGCTGCACTCCACGAAGCAGATTTGAAACTGTCGTGGACCACTTTAGATGAGAGTTGGATTATGGAATGACCTGCTATGTCTGTGTCATATTGTTCTGCGCAGGGTGCATTATACTCTGCTAACTAGGTGTTCAGTACCAAATAAGAGAGGTATCCTAGATGTGATCTGTCAGCTGTGTCTCATATTTTTATATTGGTTAAAATATAAAAATGAAACGGGGATGAAAAAGGACAGAGCAGTTGGATGCCTTGTATGTTTACACTAAATCTCCACTCTGAGTATTTAAAATATACTGAGTTTTGTTTAATTATATAGCATTACCTATATTTTTTAAACAAAAAATTGACCCCCTACTGAATTGGCAAAAAATTTGTCTGTGCATGAATGTGCCTGTAACAAACCAACCATTCTGCTTCTTAAGGGCATTACCTTTTCTTTCCTTAAGGACTTGTGGTGTTAGGTACAGTGTTTCAGAGAGCTGAAGAAGTTCACAGACTGTATGTTTGAGAACTCATTTAGAAATATAAGGAAAAGGCTCAGGTCACTGTTAACTGTTGTTTCCTACTGCCCTAGGCTTGAAGATGCAGTGGACGCCAGAGCATGCCCAGTGGCCAGAACAGCACTTCGATATCACTTCAACCACCCGGTCCCCAGCCCACAAGGTGGAAGCCTACCGGGGGCACCTGCAGCGCACGTACCAGTACGCCTGGGCCAACGACGACATCTCGGCTCTGACCGCTTCCAACCTTCTGAAAAAGTATGCAGAAAAATATTCTGGGATTTTGGAAGGCCCGGCTGAGCGACCCATTCTCAGTAATTACTCTGAAGCTCCCTCAGGGCTGGTGAATGGTCGGAAGAATGAAAGTGAGCCTTGGCAGCCATCCTTGAACTCGGAGAGCGTGTATCCCATGAACTGTGTCCCAGATGTCATCACCGCCAGCAAAGCTGGGGTAAGTGCAGCCCTCCCTCCCGCAGATGTCTCAGCCAGCATCGGGAGCTCTCCTGGGGTGGCCAGTAACCTGGCTGAACCCAGTTACTCCAGCAGCACCTGTGGAAGTCACACCGTTCCCAGTCTTCATTCAGGGCTCCCATCTCAGGAATATGCCACAGGATACAACGGCTCATATTTGCATACCAGTTACAGTGGCCAGCCAGCACCTGCACTTCCATCCCCTCATCCATCCCCCTTGCACAGCTCGGGACTTTTACAGCCCCCACCACCACCACCGCCACCAGCCCTCGTCCCTGGCTACAACGGGACCTCCAATCTTTCCAGTTACAGCTACCCTTCTGCCACTTATCCTCCTCAAACCGCTGTTGGCCCTGGGTACAGCCCTGGGGGTGCCCCACCACCCTCGGCTTACCTGCCTTCAGGAATCCCTGCTCCAACCCCTCTGCCCCCAACCACTGTCCCCAGCTACTCCTACCAGGGCCACGGTCTGACGCCAATCGCACCGTCTGCCCTGACAAACAGTTCAGCCAGCTCTCTCAAAAGGAAAGCTTTCTACATGGCAGGGCAAGGAGAAATGGACTCCAGTTATGGAAATTACAGCTATGGCCAACAGAGATCTACACAGAGTCCAATGTATCGAATGCCAGACAACAGCATTTCAAATGCAAACAGAGGGAATGGTTTTGACAGAAGTGCTGAAACATCATCCTTAGCATTTAAGCCAACAAAGCAGCTAATGTCCTCTGAACAGCAAAGGAAATTCAGTAGCCAGTCCAGTAGGGCTCTAACACCCCCATCCTATAGTACTGCTAAAAACTCACTGGGTTCGAGATCGAGTGACTCGTTTGGGAAGTATAGCTCCCCAGTAATGAATGAGCACGGTGACGAGCACAGGCAGCTCCTCCCTCACCCATTGCAAGGCCCGGGACTTCGTGCAGCTACCTCATCCAACCACTCTGTGGACGAGCAACTGAAGAATACTGACACACACCTCATTGACCTTGTTACCAATGAGATTATCAACCAAGGACCTCCTGTGGACTGGAGCGACATTGCTGGCCTAGATCTAGTAAAGGCCGTCATTAAGGAGGAGGTTTTATGGCCAGTATTGAGGTCAGATGCATTCAATGGACTGACTGCTCTACCTCGGAGCATCCTTTTATTTGGACCTCGGGGAACAGGCAAAACATTAATGGGCAGATGTATAGCTAGTCAGCTGGGGGCCACGTTTTTCAAAATCACTGGCTCTGGCCTTGTCACAAAGTGGTTAGGGGAAGGAGAAAAAATTGTCCATGCCTCCTTCCTCGTGGCAAGGTGTCGCCAACCCTCAGTGATTTTTGTTAGTGACATTGACATGCTCCTTTCCTCTCAAGTGAGTGAAGAACATAGTCCAGTAAGTCGGATGAGAACCGAGTTCCTTATGCAGCTGGACACTGTACTGACTTCTGCTGAGGACCAAATAATAGTAATTTGCGCCACGAGTAAACCAGAAGAAATTGATGAATCTCTTCGAAGGTACTTCATGAAACGACTTTTAATCCCACTTCCTGACAGCACAGCGCGACACCAGATAATAGTACAACTGCTCTCACAGCACAATTACTGTCTCAATGACAAGGAGGTTGCACTGCTTGTCCAGCGCACAGAAGGCTTTTCTGGACTAGATGTGGCTCACTTGTGTCAGGAAGCCGTGGTGGGCCCACTCCATGCCATGCCAGCCACAGACCTTTCAGCCATTATGCCCAGCCAGTTGAGGCCAGTTACATATCAAGACTTTGAAAATGCTTTCTGCAAGATACAGCCTAGCATATCTCAAAAAGAGCTTGATACATACGTTGAATGGAACAAAATGTTTGGTTGCAGTCAGTGATGCTACTTAAAAAAAATGTAATGAATGTTGGCACACACAGAATCTGCTACATAGGGGTAGAGAACCCTTTTCAGTAGTGTTAAAATTGCAAAGGGTACTGGGAAGACTACGATTTACCTTGCCTCTAAAGAGCCAGGGTATACTTGAAGGAAAAGTGCATCAAACAAGAGCTGCTGATCTGAAAAAGCCACACATGACAGAAAGCGCATGTTGATGCTCAGTTCTGTTCAAGCTAGACAATACTCACCAAGGAGCAAGGTGCAAGTGGGTTGATTTCAGAAGGACATGAACCCTGTGTGTTGATTCCATTCTGCTGTTCTTGAGATTTAGTTGCTGTCAAGTGCCTGAAGTGGTGCTTTATTTTTTGTTTGCCTCACAATTACATTGGTGGCATGTGCTAATATAAAGAGCTTTAACTTCAAACATTATTGGACTAAAGAGATGAACGGTTGTGTTGCGACAGAGAGCCAGATTTTTGCTATTCTAAGAGCAACAGTATTCCTCAATCCTGTCTGTTCTGTGGTGTTTAACTAAGAACAGGTAAAACAGGGTAATGATAATCTGGACCTTAATTTCTGCAGTTCATTTCTTTTAATGTTCTGTCTGCAAAAACTCAGGAAAGTGATTGTGATTTGTACAGTACCTCAAAGGAATGTGTTGAAAGCACTATGTACTGCTGAGAGTTATAGGCTAGGCTTCAATGTTACTTTATATTAAATATGTACGTTTACCTCAACAATTGGAATATGGCAAGGAAAATTACTTTGAATGTATCCAGGAAAAAACTAAAGTGTGATATGACTGAAGCTTTACAGTTTTTAAAAATAGAAACAGAAGCATTTCCCAGTGTTCAAGAATGGTTCTTTTGCCAATTTCTCACATCAAACCAGAGCAGAATGATTTTTCTTGTTGGTAAACTGTAAGAGTTTTTCAGCATATTGCTCCTTGATAATAAGGTGATACAGTCTTTAGAAGGTGCATAGATGAATGAAAGAGCCACTTAATCGGTTTATGTTAGCATCTGAAACAGTCAAACATAAGATTTGGTAGGAGTCTGAGAGGCAAATTACCTTAAGCTGTGACGGCTGGCCTTTGTTGCATGGCTCTAGTCGTAGTTTTGAGGCTATTTTGGTGAAGCTGTAGGGAGTGGAATCAGTGTAGGTTGCTGGCAGAGCTATGGGTTGCAGAACTGTTTATAGCAGTGCAGTGGACTGTGACCAAACAAACAGTAAAATAACAAAGCAAAACTGAACCCTCAAAGTACATTTACTTCCCTTCCCAAACTGTAAAGTTGAATTTTTGTTGTGTACGTATGGCTTCATTGTCCTTAATGCAATCTTCATTTAGCATCCATTAGAAATCTTTCAGGCTGGAGTGTGCCCACCATTATTTCTACCTCAGTTTTGTTATGTTTCTCTTGGAAAGCAAAGTAAGGAATAGGGCAAAAACCACCACCAACACAAGTCAGATTACATTAGGAATGCAAACCTGCTAAACAAGTTTCAGAGAGCTGCTGTTTTTTCCCCTGAAGTCAAGTTCTTCTCTGTGTTAGTGCTCTTTCCCCCTTCCTTTTTCCTCCCCCAAATACACATATTCTGGTGTCTTCCTTCTGGAAAGACTAGGTGGCATGTGTGGCATTTTGCTCAGTTCTCCCCCACCTCCCCCTTTATTTTTATCCTTTAATGCTTTCCGTGCAACTCTTTTGGTGACAGCTGACTGATGTTGGGTAATATCTCTGAGCAAGAGCAGTGCGTGTTGCAGCTGCCCAAAGCCTCTGCCATCCCATGAACAAAACAGCCTTGCTTTTTTGAATGTATTTTTTGTTTGTTTACTTTAAGAAAACAGTAACAAAACTGTTGCAAAGCACTGGCATTTAATGTTTCTCTTAAGTAATGTACGTCAAGACCATTAAATAAATGCACTGAAAAGCCCCAAGAAGAGAGATACCAATCTGTTACTAGGTCATGTTTGTCTTCTCAAAAATTGTACAGACCTTGTCCGTTTTATTAAATCAATGGAGACATTTAGCGTTCAGAAAGCTAATGAGGGATTTTGTGATATTGCTGGAAATTTATGACTCTTGATTATTACTTTTCTTTATTCTTCTTTTAAGATATATATATATATATATTTAGATAGAACATGCTAAAAACAGAGCAAATAAACCAAAATCTAATTTAAGATGGATTCCTGGCAAACATTTTGTCTATCTAAAACTTTATGTTTTAAGCATAAAAGTACCATTTTAAAAACAGTGCCTTTCATTAAGGATATAGAAAGTAAGACTTAAGTACATCACTTGCTTTTTTTTTTTTTTTTTTTTTTTTTTTTTTTTTCTCTTTTCAACAGCAATTACAGTCTATTATCCTTGTTATGACCCAGTCTTTCTGCTTCCCCAAACCTCCACAGGCTGCTTCTTCACCCCGGTCATTCCACCAACCTCATATTTGGGAGATGCTGATGTCCCCATTAGCTGTAGGTTCACACTGATCACACTGGCAAGTACACTGTTGCAGATCGCTGACCCAATTTCTGTCTTAGACATTGCCTGTTGTATCTGCTAGTGGGCTGTGCTCATTTAAAAGGCTCAGATAAGTTTTGATAAACTCTTTCTCCCAACTATACTCCTAAAAGATTTTTTTTGCAGCTTGAAAATTACGCACTGAGTGTTTTTTTTCCTGCTCTTTTTATCCTGTAGCAAAACCAAAAGCAAACAAAATTATAGACAGTCCCTTTGGCTTCCAGCTTTAAGTCATTCTCTTTGAAAAGTCACTCTGGGAAATGGATTTTTCAAATGTTAACCAAAGTGAGAAGCAGGCAGAAACTGAAATGGTGTGAAAGATGCAGGTTCCACATACACATGCTCACCTTCTCCAGGTCTCGACTCAGCTTTGGGGCAGCAGAAGTGCAAAACTTCACCCTATCACAGCTGCTGTAAGGGGAGGAAAACAGAGCCAGATTGTTACCCAAATCTTTCCTTATCAGCAGCTGTCTTTGGTATAGTTTTGTTGAATTTGGTAGGAGCTTGGCCAGGAACTGCTAACAGAAGGCACCTCAACCCTTCTTCAAGCTTGATTTGCAGCCCGTCCTTTGATGGAATTCAGGCCCGAGCTGGCTAAATCCCCTGCCATGTCCTGTCCTTCTTATTGCTTTCCTTCTTCTCCCCCACATTCAGCCCCTGTTTTGTCCCAAGTGAGCAGGTTTTGGCAGGCTGCTGGTCCTTCGCCCTTCTCAGCAGCCTTCTAGTCAAAGAGTGTCCAGGAAGGCTGAAGCACAATCCTGAACTTCACCGGGTTCCAAAGGGTAGGATTGGTTTTGAGAAGAAAGACAAAATATGATTTAATGCTGTTTTCAGAATGAGATATTTGCTGGTCTTAGACATTTCCATGGTAAAAAACTGTTTGTTGTCCCTTACAATTGGACAAGGCTGGGGGCAACTGCCACTGAAATGTCTGGTTGGTTGGCTGGGGCTTCCTGCCAGTGGCACAACCCTGAATTTTAAGGAACCTGAAATGGTTAAAAAGCATCTGCTGTGTCAGGCTATCATTGCAGATGCTTTACATCATGTTTTTTTGTGTGGGTTCCATTCTGCATCAGCTCCTTTTCTTCCTTTTTTTACCTTCAGTAACAATTCCTATAGCAACAAAAATAAAATAAATTGGAGGAATATTCCTGCAAGCTGAAAGATCAATATCAATTCAAGGAGGAGTTCATAATGACCTTATGTGAGACAGAAATGGAAATACTCTGTACTTCTGGCATGTTTCTCTTCAAAATATTTAGAACATTAGTGACAATATATAAAAGTTTGCTGACTGAGCTGATCAATGGAATGTGAAGGCAGTTTACTTTAAGGCTATTTACTTTCACATGGATTATTTATCTATTAGTCAGTCTGTGTTCTACTCAAATGCAGATAGATGGGCAAAATGTTTTCTTGAGCATTACAAACCTACCAAGGGGAAAATCAACCATCTGACTAAAATACATAGGCCAAACACCATCTGGGTGTTTTTACCAGCTATTTGGGGGCTGTGCTCTGTAAAATGGTACAAGGTCATATTTAGGTGGATTTTCATAGGATGTTTCTTTAGGGGATTGTCTAGTTAAAGAGTTACAAATTAATTCCTGCATCAAGATGTTAATACATTGAAAGAAAATTTGGGGATATGACCAGGGTTTTCACTGTCTGCAAATACAAATTGACTTCAGGTAAAGGGCTGTTCTTATAATCCCCCTGCATTTTTCTCTCAAGCACTCCATCATGAGGGAAAATTTATTACTCAGATCTGAAGGATACACTTTGTCACAAAACAAGGCCACCAAAAGTTGTAGAGCCTCCTACACTTTCACTTACACCAGTTTGAAGGTGGTATAACCCTTTTGACTTAAAGGAATTACTCCTGATTTCTGCCCTTGTTAGAAAAGTCATCCCTCCAATGTATAATAGTCTATATCTGTTGGTTTTCATCATCAGCTCTGAAAGCTAACCTTGTCCTCACAGCACTAACTCCTTTCCATCTTGTATGTGTGCATGTGTGTATATAATATTTATATGTGCATACACACCA